>NC_048407.1:11231968-11247629 GCF_013103735.1 Etheostoma cragini | reverse complement strand
TTTTTTTTGTATTTTTGTGTTTGTATATGTTCTTATTTTGATATGGATCCCCCTGGGTCTGAAATAAAGTTTATTATATATGCATTTACATGTTGTAGTATTAGTACAGGAGTTAAACATTGTGCTTTTGCAGCTCAGGATCAGAGCATGTTGTGCAGTTTGAATAGTAAAGTGTCCCTAAGCGAGACACTGAGCCTCTCTGAGAAATGTTAAAACACCAATTGTAAACATGTATGTCACATTTTTTGTATGCAATTTTACAATTAGTATAACTAGCAAAAGCTAGTATAGTATGTATCACTTTTTTCGACATGTTTCACATAATATACTAGTACTTGTTTCTGACTTACGACTTACTATTTTCTACACACATCACCATGATGATATCATGCACGTACATGTTATACTATTAGTCCAGTGGTTAAACATTGGGCTGTTGCAGATTGAAGCAGAGCATGTTTTCCGTTAACCACAAGGTTGACGGTTCAATCCCCCCCTCCTTCTATGGGCATAATAAAGTGGAAAACGTCAATTATAAACATGTACTATGGCTTACAAATGCCATGTTAGAATTAGTATAACTTTTCTGACTTTTTCGACATACTCTACTGTGGCTTTTTATTGACATGCAATACAATGACTTGTTTCTGACTTTTTCCGACAAACTATACCATATCTTTTTTTATCACTTTTTTCACATATTATAAAATGGCTTTTTAATCGCTTTATTTGACATACTATGTTATGGCTTTTTTTGAACATACTACACTATGGGCTTTATAATCACTTTTTGGATATACTATAATATTACTTGTTTCTGACTTACTATACAATGACTGTTTTCTACATACACTACCGTGATATTATTATGCCTTTACAAGTCATATTATTAGTCCAGTGGTTAAACATTGGACTGTAGTGGCTCAGGAAGCAGAGCATGTTTTCTTTTAACTACAAGGTTAACGGTTCAATCCCCCCCTCCTCCATGATAAAGTGTCCTTCAGCAAGACAACACTTCTGAGACACATGAAAGCACCAGTTATCAACACATTCATTATATATCCCATTTTATTTGTCATATTATGGCTTGTCTGTGCCTTTTTGCAATTACTTTAACTTTGTGGACTTTTACAACAAACGAAACTAGGACTTTTTTTGACAAAGTCTTTTTAAATGTTTCTGAAATACTATTTCTTTTTAATGACTTTTTATGATTCTATTCACATACTATACCATTTGTTGTTTCTGACTTACAATAAGATGACTATATTCTACATTTAATACTATGAAATTATAACACCTATGCATGTTATGCTATTAGTATTGGGCTGATATGGCTCAGGAAGCAGAGTATGTTATCCTTTACTATGACTTTTTTCGACATACTTACACTATGACTTTTTCAACATATTATATAGTGTGGCTTTTTATCACTTTTTTGACATACTATACTATGACTTTTTTAACATATTATATAGTATAGCTTTTTATCACTTTTTCAACATACATACTGCACGCCAAATATATAAGTCATATATATAAGTCATATATATAAGTCATATATATGGAATTGTAATGACTTGTGACTTTTTTAATGACTTTTTCCTACATACTATACTATGCCTTTTTTCAACATGCTATAAAGTATGGCTTTTTATCACTTTAGGCATACTATACTATGGCTTTATCCATTTTTCCGACAAATTATAGAATGGCTTTTTTATTAGATTCTTCAACATTCTACAGTATGGCTTTTTATCACTTTCTTTACAGACTATACTAGAGTTTTTTTCAGCATATACACTATGTTTTTTTTCAATATACTATACTGTAAGTTTTAATGACTTCTTTCAAAATACTATACCATGAATTTATGATTTTTTCACATACTATGCTATTTGTGGTTCCTGACTTACACTATACTATAACTATTTTCTACACACAATACTATGAAACCATAACGCCTGTACACGGTATGCTATTAGTATTGGGCTGATATGGCTCAGGAAGCAGAGCATGTTTTCCTTTACTATACTACAACCTTTTTCAACATACTATACTATCTCTTTTTTGATATACTGCAAAATGGCAATTTATCCCTTCTTTCGACATACTATACTATGGCTTTTTATCACTTTTTCAACATACTATAAAGAAAGGCTTTTTATCACTTATTTGACATGCTATACTATAGCTTTGTTCAACACACTAACCTAGGGCATTTTATCACTTTTTCACATACTAAACTATTACTTGTCTCTGACTTACTGTACTTTGACTATTTTCTACATACAAAACCATGATATAACTATGCATTTAAATGTTGTATTATTAGTACAGTGATTAGACATCAGGCTGTGGCAGCTCAGCTTCAATCCCATTCCTCCTCCTGTGTGGATGATAAAGTGTCCCTCAGCAAGGCACTGAACATCTCTGAGAAATGTGAAAGCACCAATTATAAAAATACATGTCACATTTTTTGTCATAATATGGCTTATACTTGCCATTTTACAATTAGTATAACTTTTCTGACTTTTTCGACATACTACACTATTTAGTTTTTATCACTTTCTTCAACATACTATACTATGGCATTTTATCACTTTGTTTCTACATGCTATACTATGCCTTTTTTATCACGTTTTTTGCACATTATATATATGAGTCATATATATGAAATTATAATGACTTGTGACTTTTTAATGACTTTTTTCCAACATACTATACCATGGCTTTTTTCTAACTTTTTTGACATACTATATTAGCAAAAGCTAGACATACGGTAGAATGGCTTCAACAAACTATAGTATGGCTTTCTATGACTTTTATCTCCTTCTTCAATCTTTCTTCAACCAACTTTTTCGACATATTATACTATGCCTTTTTTCGACATACTATATACTATGACGTTTTCATCACTTTTTTCGACATACTATATACTATGACGTTTTTATCCCTTTTTCTGACATACATAGCTTTTATCATTTTCTTCAACATACTATAGAATGACTTCTTATGACTTTTTTAACATACCATACTATCGTTTTTTCAGCATATATACTATGTTTTTATCTGCAATATACTATACTGTAAGTTTTCATGACTTTTTTCAGAATACTATACCACGAATTTATGATTTTTTCCCATACTATGCTATTTGTGGTTCCTGACTTATTCTATACTACGATTATTTTCTACATACAATGCTATGAAACCATAACGCCTGTACACGTTATGCTATTAGTATTGGGCTGATATGGCTCAGGAAGCAGAGCATGTTTTCCTTTACCATACTACAACTTTTTTCAACATACTTTACTATTTCTTTTTTTGACAAACTACAATATGGCAATTTATCACTTTTTTGACATACTATACTTTGGCTTTTTGTCACTTCCAAATTAAAATCATGCAGTAAATGTAGTGAATATAAGTATTATCAACAATATTTACTTGAAGAATCAAAATAAAAGTATTCAATGTGCATTAAAATGTCAGTGTTTACTATTATGGCCGTTGTTTCAATGTTAGCTAAAACACCCCACTGACTGTGAGTTGATTAACAAGATGGCTGCAGAGAGTTCTAACATATTTTTCAGTGATTGTTATGCGCTTCCTTTTTGATAACCATCTTACAGGTGCTGCCAAAGACTCGGTCATAAGTCAGCTCAAAAGACTCCATTTATCCCCCAGTGTAAATATTTGTAATACAAATACAAATACTGTAAACACACGCAATTAAATGGCATGGTTATGAAAAACGTAAACAGGGACCAAATGCCACTGCTGACAGGGAAATCAAGTAGTTATTGTGGGTGTTTTTTGGGTAATAGGAACTGTCAAATGTTATAAAAACTTGTAATGTACTTGTAACAAGTGAAGTGTGAAAGAGAAACTCAAGTTAAAATGTGTGAGAGAGACTAAGTTGTTGTTGAGAGTTAAAGGCTTTGTTTCCAGACGGGATGGTTTGTGGTTTCAGGCCTGCCGACAGGAGTAGTGGTGGAAGGGATGAGACACTCTCAGCACACACACACACACACACACACACACACACACACACACACACGCACACACGCACGCACGCACGCACACACGCACACACGCACACACAAACGCACGCACGCGCGCACACACACACACACACACACACACACACACACACACACACACACACACACACACACACACACACACATACACCTACTCTGTTGCCTCACTTGAATCACAGAACCAGCAGAGACACATTCAGCAGTTACACTCACATTTCACACACTCCCACACACACACCTCAGAAAATGACAAACTACTTTGGGAATTTGTGGCTTTGTGCTGATACCAGTGATGATTGTGAAACAGGATTTGAGACTAAAATAAAAAAAAAAAAACATGGCAATAACGACCAGCACAGTATTATTATTATTATGAAAAGGCAACTTTGGCTGTTTCTGACTCACCACCCTGAACAGTTGCTATGTCTTTACCATCTTCCTCCCCTACGTCCTTCCCCACTCTCTTGTTCTGCTCCCACCACAGGTGGTGAGTGCATTCATTTTCACTACTGTGGGGGTGCTGGCTGTAAGGCTGTGATTTCTGACTGTGTGTGTGAGAGACAGAGGGGAGACAGGGTGGTGAGGGATGCAATATGGGGAGATTTCTTTGCCAATCATTTAATCTAACTGTGTGAACTGAAGTGCTCTGTACATATGGACAAGCAATGCAAACATACATGTACATATATTTTTACATGAGTAAATCAAGGTTTGGATTCTGTGTTACCTAGTTTCTAGTTTTGGGCTGATGCTAGTGCCCGTTAGTTGTTGGTTCAAGTTACAAATTTTCTAAGAATCGGTTTGCTTTTCTACGGCTAGAGAGCCACTATTACGTCACTGTTAACATCTGTATACGTTTCCGCTTTCCTTCCTCTCCTCCAATGTCTAGAAAGTCAACTCGACAGCGGGCAGGTGTTATATCTTCATACTAACAGAACCAAATTTGTTCATCAAAAATGCTCTTTTGTAAGATGCTTTCCTGCTCGTTGATGCTGTTCACTCATGTCACAACTCATGTTGTGGAAAAGGTGGTTTACACATGTGGATCAGTCATAATGTAAGAAATAGGGTACAAATTTCACAGTCGTCGTTTTCTGTAACACATTTTAAGCTTCAGTGAAGAAAATGCGAAGCTTCGACCGTCAGATTTAGTCAAATTAAGTGGGTATCTTCCAGAGATGTGGTCAGTTTAGTCCTAAACTCCTTTTTATGTGTGCTCGTTTCACCAGACAGTGTCTTCTCTCTGAGCTGCAAATTGACACAGGAACAAAAAGTGTGAAGACATTGGAAGAGACTCACTTAATCTGACTAATGGCAACTGCTGAAGCCTCAAATTACTTTTGGTTAAAGTTTGGGATGCATTTTCTTTTGCATAAAAAGAGGAATTTGTTCAGCATCACGTACATTGAAATAGCATTGGAGGGAATCTTACAGCCAGTATAAACAGGATTTTTCAGTGCACATATGTAAGTATCATAAACACCTTTACAAAAATGTTTTATCGTGACATGCATTGAACGTCGTAAGACATGTTTCTTATGTGTTTTCATATTTTCCTAAATGTAGACGTTTTACCAAAGAATACATCTGACACTAGTTTAAATAAAACACATCTAAGCATGTCTCAAATTCCATTAAAAAAAACATTTTCTCTTGATGTCTGCTAAAAGTTGTCACTGTAAAAAGCTTCTAGCTATTTTGAATGACTTGGCCTGTAAAATCCTGATGCAAGACATTTTTGTTCTCTTGACAGTTAAGAGCTTTTACTGTGAAGGAGAAGTGAAGCAGGGTGCTCCTCTCCATTTCTCTACTCGGCCCATTTCAGCTGGGACGCAAAGGTTTTACTCTCCTTTTACCTGACAGCCTTCCGATTTCATCTCTCTTTTATAGCACTGTGAGAAGAGATGGAGGCAACATGATGAGCCTTTTCTCTCCCATTTCTCACAGAGACAGGCCTTTTATGTTTTCATCTGCCACTTCTACTGGCTCCTTTCCTCCGTCCAATTTTCGTCAGTTACACCCCTCCACATCTGTCTTCTCTGTGTATCCACATCGATTGGGCTGAACCAAGTAGCCTGAAGTAAAACGGAGAGGAGTGTATGAGTGTGCAGTACTTTTTTGAAATGAGATTTAAGAAAATGAGAAGCTCTTTTCCTTTTTCCCCTCACTCACTGGAAAACCAAGTGCTTGCGGAGAGCAGTGTGAGATTAAAGGGAGCTTGCGTAGAGGCAGGGAGCGCTGATGCTTCAGCTCCCAGAGGTCATTTTGGTCCCTTTGATAGCGTTCAGGCGTCCCTCCATCTTCTGACCTGTCCTCAAGATGAGAAGCTTTCATCAGTATCTGCCGGACACAAGAGCCCACTCAGGATCAGGGGCTCAAATTAGAGAAGGGCTTTGTGTGTGTTTTCATAGTTATGTATAATGCAATGCTTTTACTGTTATAAAAGCCTTCCCCTTGGTCTTTGATCACACAGTCTGGTGAGAACAATGCCCAAACTCTCAATTATTTGTCCAGGAGGATGGAGGGGGATTTGAAAGGATTTGGGTAAAAAAACTAAAACAAAACAGGCTTGCTGAAGCAAGCTAACAGCACCCTGACTGTATACTGAATATCAAGTATGTCATCAATGACTGTATTTATACAGGGGTGGCCAGAAAAACAGAATAGACAGTATAATACAAACCTTTGCTTCATTGTGTTAATTTTTTGGAAAGTGTTGATGCAACTCTATTCAGGCTGTATCGAATAGTTCAAAGCTTCATTTTAATTCTTAATAAGTGATTGAAATGCATTTTTTGCATGTCATTTTTTTGGGGATATTCATTATGTTAAAACCTGTTTTTTTCTGTACAGACAAAAATTCAGTCGTAGCACAATTGCAATTGGTTAGCTAAGCCTAGTTTAGCCTAGAGACTCTAAACAGGTAGTCTGGATCAACGGAAGTACATTTTCAGGATAATTGCATGAAATCAGGCATGTTCTTAAAATTCCTTTGCTACGGGAAACAGCAACTAACATCAATTTTGCAATAAGCAGACCTCATTGGTTCTTTCAAGGACTGATTGTTAAGATTTACAAAGAATATGTTAATTGCATTTACTATCTAACTGGGATGTTTTGGGACCGTTTGGTGGGGAATTGCTACGGACAAAGTACACAAATTCAAAAGCAAATTCCGTCTAAGTTACCATGTATCCAGCTAATTGTAGAGCTCACGTTACTGTATTGTGTAAACAGTTAACTTTATATAATATTGTATGTGGCGTTATCTTCTGCGGGGTGCAAACGTTCAACCACAACAAGTTCCTTCCCGAGACAATCTTACAGCGCCACCGTCGCTGTGTCAGAAGCTTAGCTCCGCCCAAGACGATTGTGATTGGTTAAAAGAAATGCTAACAACCTATTGCATTTCTTCTCCTATCCTAGAATGTATGTGTGGTAAAGTTCAGCCAACCTTGCTCTTTCTGAAGGTAACAAAATCCACCTACCAGCATCTCTAAAGCTCACAAATGAACATGTCAAATCTTTTTTTGTTTAATCTGTACAAACCCCTTTTTCAAAAATGTTGAACAAATCCCTAAATATTGCAAAGGAATTCAAACATTGATGCAAAAAGCAAACCCTGACTTTAGACAAGAAGATAAATCAACTTCTCCATCAACCACTTATCTACTTATCCACTTACTTAACCAGGTGCCTTTTAAAACTAGGAAAAACAAAAATGATCTTGGTGTTTTTTATAAATCAGCACTCACATTCCCAGGATGTCTCATTAGGAAGCGTTGGGAACTTTGTATCGAGACGAAGGGGTAATGTTTGATAAGGAAATGAGGGAATAACTTGCATCAGTCAATCAATCTGAAAATATACAAACTGGTGTCTCAACAGACATGTTGAGTGATATAACACAGTTATAGTTAAAAATGCATCTTGTGATATACAGTAAGTGATAAACGGTCATAGCAGAACTACGGCTCAGAGACACAAAATAACAACGGAAAACGACTTGTTCATTTCATGGAAGCTGTAAAACGAGAAACCGTGAAATACTTCTCACAGCAATCGCTTAAACTGCCAAGGTGAACACGAGGGTTAACAAGCTCAGCAAAGCAAATAATTGGTACAAATAAGTCATTAGCACAGTGGAAAGACTCAGATAAAATGTGAAGGAGCACTAATTGTACATGATTATAAACTTCCTTCCTCCTCCATCAATTGGAGCTGTAACGAGGAGGTCCTCAGAGATAATTAGGTTCACAGATCAAAAGTACCACTTAAGAGAAACTCAGATGTTCAGTACAGTGAAACATGAAGAGTTTACCAAAAATACAGTTCATTTTCGCATAATCAGGTGATGCTTTCCATATCATCCCCATGCAACTTAACTTGTTTGCTAACACACATATTTGGTCAGACTGCTCAAAAAACATCTACATTTGTCATCAGAAATGCATAAAATTATAGAAAGAACCATGTTCAAAAGAGAAATGGAACATGTCTTTAGAAGTTGATCTGACTGCAACTAAAGATCATTTTCATTGGGATGAGGTGTGATTAATATGCAGTGATTAATCGTTTGGGTTACTAAAGATCAGAAAATAGTAGAATAAATATATGAGTGTATATACAATATAAATAACTAACACATAAATATATACGTTTTCTAGAGACGTTGCATCTTCAGTTGCTTCTTTTGTCCAACCAGCAGTCCAAACACCCAACAAAGGCTGGGAAAACAAGCAAATATTGACATTTTAAAGGAAGGCGTTTTATTATTATTATTAATTGATCATTAAAATAATTCTGTACAATGTCAGCTACATTTGCATGTGTTGCATAGCAATAACATTTAATAAATTGTACGAGTTGCAACAAGACAAGTTCATCTGCCTACTTTTTTTTATCCATCATCTAATATCTACAATCCAACACTATTAAAATTCTCCCACTGTCAGGTTAAACTTTTGTTTTAAGCCAACAAACAAGAATTTATTGAACTTTTTGTCAGTTGTCTGGAGTTTGCCTTGATGACATCAGGTGGTTAATGTGGATGTGATTGTGAGTTAGTGTGGATCTACCTTTGTGTGTGTGTGTGTGTGTGTGTGTGTGTTTGTGTGTGTGTGTCACAGTGTTACCTGGAAACAGATTTGAGTGCTTCGCAACAAGTAGCATATAAGATGCTAACGAGAGAGTTCTGTAATGTCAACACAGGAAAAATGGTATGGGTGGGGGAAAAAATTAATAGAGCAAAGTATCGTGATATTTTCAGTGGAAATACTGTATCGATACACAGGCGCCAAGCATTGATCTTTTATTATATATGTGTTGGTCAGTTTGTGTGCATGACAACCCTTTTTTGCAGCAATAAAGATGAAGTGATAGGAACATACAGAACTGTATCTTTTTAGATAAAACAGATGTTGACAAAGTTTTCTTTTGGTTACATCAATTGAAATTAGAAAAAAGAAATAGTTATAGTTATAAGTTGCAATATATTGCAATAACAATGTATAGTGATGATATCCTATCGGGAGAAATCAGCTGATTCCCACCCCTAAAAAAATGGACCCACTTAACAAAGTTCGTGCACTGCTGGCTACAAGTTAGCATCAAACACAACAAAGGCTGTCAGTTGAACGGTGTTTTGAGCTAACGTCAGCAATCAAACTAATATAGATAGCTAAAAGGTTTTTAAAATCATTCCCATCTTCTGTTATTGTTTGTAATGAGAAAAGTTTATTATTTTATGGATTTCACAAATGTCAGTATGACATATTATGCTGTAAACAGCATAATTCTGAAAATTGCGCAATCTATATAGTTAGGATGTTTCCTGCAGTTCAACTGTAACCTGATCCAGGATCTGTTACATTAAAAACACCAACGGAAATCAAGTTGACGGACTCATTTCTAAGAACAATATGTACGTGCTAAATGTATGCATGTCTTTACTTTGCACCTGTACTTTGTGCAAATTTTAACTGCAATAACACACATTGGTTTTCCATTCATGTCCTCGTATTTCTGGGAATGTAGAATAAATAAGAACACGTTGGATTTATTTCAAAAATTCATTAATGAAGAACTTTGTAGCTTTGTTTTAAAAAAAGTTCTTTATATATTATTTATATATCTATATAACATTATATTTGTTCTAGATATGAATGAGATTTGTTTACTGTTTCAAAACCAGACACACTTTTTTATGAAGCAAGTTCCTTTCAATAAAACTTACAACATATGTAGTTTTATTTTAGTTAAGTAATGAAATAAATTAAGATCTGAAAGAAAACAATGTAAACATGAAGAGGAAGGGAAGGTAGAGAGGGAGAAGTGAAATGAAGCCGGAAGCCTGACAGGGCTTTGTGTTGAATGAACAGGTCATTTGTTTGTGTGGGTCACAGTGGTTAAAGGAGCCAGAGGAAAGTGAGGTGCCAAGTTAATGTGACAGGCAAATGATTGTGAGCCTGTTCCTGGGATTTCTATGGGCTTTATGCAAAGCGAGAGGCGAAAGGGGAAACTGCCCATTCAGTGTGGCAGTCAGTGTGGCAGCAGAGCGGAGGAGAGAGACTACGACCAACAGGAATTCAAAGCAGCGGTCAAAACGCCACACTGACTATAATACTGCTTTGAAGACTGGATTTAGTCAGTAAGGCTAATCAAATAATCAGCCAACTCTGTCACTGATGATTAATGCTGGTATGTTTTGTAAAGGATGGATGGGGTGACATCTATTTGAATATTTCCTTTCTTTTAGGTAAAGTTATAAAAACATCTATGCATAAGATTTCCAGGAATACATGGCATGCATCAATATCCCACAAACATTGTAGCTCAGGAGTGATGAGCTATGTTTTGAGTAATGTTTATTATTATTATAAGCCTCATAAAGATATATCATCCGATAAAGACTATTAAGATCTATTTTTGCTGAGGTTTTCATTCCAAGCTTCATCTGAAGATTCTCTCTTGACTGAAAGGTGTGTGCGTGTACACGTACACATAAAAACACATGTAAGCTCAGACAGACATGTTGGACGTGCCGCGAATACCTCCACAGCGAGACAACCAGGAGACACTCTGATCAGACATCCAGCTGAACAACCTCAGCTGGATGCTGAAGTTATTTTCCGGATGTCTGAACTGGAATGAAAGTTCAGAGATCTCCTTTTTTTACTGACCATGCAGAGCTCTTGGCCATAGGTGAGGGTCAACTCAAGAATATGGCCTTCAAGCTCAGATACTGGTTCACCTGTCCACCTGTCGATCTCAGCCTCCGTCCATATTTGAATACCTTGGGGTAGCAACTCACCCAACAAAATCTGATCAATTAGCCGTTTCCCAGCAGAGAGCCACTGGAGTTGTTGAACTTCATCCCATTTGCTGTAAACCACCAAAGCTCATGCTGCGATTACAGTCATATTAGCCAGCAGATGTATTGTCAAAAAGCAGATACAATGCTGACCATAAACTGGACACCCTGCACTACTCTGCTTGTGATATACAGAATCAATGACGAGGCCCAACCAAAGCAGAGACCAACACAAACCAAGAAACTGCTTGAGTGATGTTGCATTCATGTTGTATCAAAGATACTACAGGGCTTGAGGATATACTGTATATCGTCAAAACGCTACAAAAATGTAAATAGTATTTATTTTTCTATATAGTTTCTGTGGCGATGTAAAAAAAACAGCAACCAAACAGCTTGTCGAGTATTTTAGACACACAGGAGTATAAAAAAACAGGCTTTTTTCCTATAGAATGTTTATTTATTGAATTACCAGAAAACATTCTATATTGTGATATAAGTCATTATTAAGATAGGAAATGACCTATGTCAGGACAGAAGATTTTGGTTGTATCGCCCAGCCTTTACTCTAATTACCAGTTCCCAGGCTGTATGAAAGTGTCAGAAAAAGCAAAGAAAGTCGAGTGCTTCCAGTCTGTGTTCAAGCTAATTAAACTGAAAATTTAATGTGGTGTTATATCGACCAATGTGTTTTACCCTTACGCCACCAATTTTGCAAAATCTCCATGTTGGGTAGTCCAACACCGTGAATCCTTTCCTATGTCTTCCGTCCATTCGAGCATGACGTTACAGCAGAAACTGCAGATCCAGCTCTCACTCCAGTTATTATTATATATTATACAGTATCCAGTTAGGACCCAAAGGCTCATAGCAAGAACACCAGCAAGTAAGCTAGCTACTAAAGATGTCTTTTTGTTTATTTTAAGAAATC
Source organism: Etheostoma cragini (assembly GCF_013103735.1). Lineage (NCBI taxonomy): Eukaryota > Metazoa > Chordata > Actinopteri > Perciformes > Percidae > Etheostoma > Etheostoma cragini. Next base: position 11,235,337 of record NC_048407.1, on the reverse strand, counting down.
AAAAAGATGTTAGGGGAAATAGCCTTGCATGTGAAAAGATAGTTAGTTATTGTTAAAAATTAAAAAACACTGTAATAAGATCTGGTTGTGAGAAAAAGTGCCATAGCAAACAGGCCGTATCTACATCTACAGAAGCTCCTCTTCTCTTTCTACCTTGTTTCTCTGTCCGAGTTTGTCTCTCTGTCTCACACACACGCACGCACACACACACACGCACACACACACATATTCCCTCTCTCGACCTGTCTCACACACCATTACCCTTGTGAGGCCAGGAGACAACCCTAGCCAGGGGAGAGGGGGAGGAGGGGCGGCATCATGGGTAATGTCAGTAGACACATGTCAAAAGTACAGCCTGTGTCTTGAAAAAGCTGTGTGTGGTGTGACAGCAGTCCGCCTGCCGCTAACCCTGCAAACCCCCACCACCACACCACCCTCGAATCCTTCCAGCCGACACAAAAGCTTCCTGTGTTATCCCTGAGGGAGAAAGAGAGCAAGAGAAAGCCAGCAGGGAGGGTCATCAGCACTACTCTGCTAGGATAAATGCTTTTCCTCTTGCTGTCTCACATCACTGCACAGCCATTGTCCTCAGGAAGAGTGAAAATGTGGTTTTGTGTCAGAGAAAAGCAAAGTGTGTGTGTCTGTGTGGTGTGTGTATGTGTAAAGACAGACAGCAATCATGTGCATGTGTGTTCAGGTTCAAATACTCAACACACACAAATCACTTGACAAACCATTCAACCTTTCTCTATCAATTCCATAACTATGAATCAAATAATTGGTTTTGAAATGAACGCTTCCCAGTCCAGCCATGACAATATTTCACACTTTACTACATGGCCAAAACTATGTGGACACAAAAAACAGCTGTAACAGTTTCCACTCTACTGGTGTCAGGCTTTCCACAAAATTTTGGATTCTGGCTGCAGGGATTTGCGCCTATTCAGCCACAAGAGCATTTGCAAGGTCGGGTACAGCTGCTGGGTGGCAAGACCTGGCTTGCTGTTGGCGTTCTAGTTCATCGCAAATGTGTGATGGTGCTGATGCCAGGGCTCGCTGTAAGAGATGATCCGATACCGATACCAGTATCTGTATTGCCTCCAATACTGTCTAAAACGCTGGTATCTGGATCAGGAAGTACTGGAGTTTATGCACCGATCCGATGCCACGTAATACAGAAAAATAAGGAAAATATATATTAAAGTATTTTATTTATGTTCTTTTTCGGTTATAATTGAAAGAAGAAAGTTCTGTGGCATTTATTGTTTGTGTTTGTTCATGTTCCACATAGAGTTTAACCTGATGCAGACCGACAACAAAGATAGAAATCATGTCTCATTCATACAGGGATAGTAGTATACAGTTGTTATAACATAATCCAATATATGACACACTGGTATCAGATCAGTCCTTGATATCGGCTGATAAGGAAGTTCAGGTATCAGGATAGGTATCGGGAAGAAAAAGTGGTATTAGACCATCTCCACTCCCTGTAAGCCAGTCAAATTATTCCACACCAAACTCAGAAAAGCATCTATGTCTTGGAGACATATATATCTGTGGTAAATATTCTAAAGCAGAGTTTGCTTACTTAGTTATTCCCAAGGTTTTTAAGCAGTGGGCCTTGCTCATGTCACATACAGCTGGTAATAGGAAGAAGTCAAAGTAATCGACCAGGAGACAGCCGACAAAAGATTTAACGGGGGCCGTTTGAATCAGCAAGAGTTATTTTGTGTATTAATATAATTTATGCTAATTAAGAGGACCTTGCATTTCAAATATTTACATAACAAATATTTCTTCATGGACCTGGCTCTCTGCACCAATCTATTAACATGTCAAGACAGAAAAGGATCTTCCCCAAACTGTTGCCTCAAAGTTGGAAGCACACTGTCTAAAATACAATTGTAAGATGTAGCATTTAGATTTCCCTTCATTAGAACTAAAGGGCCTTGTCCAAACTAAGACAAAGAACAGACCATGTAGTGTACCAGATAAAACAGATTCACAGTAATTACTTATTTAAAAAAAAAAGACAAATAGATGCTAATTCATTATAGCTAAAAAGCAGCTAACATGCTAAACTGTACTGTACATTGTACTGTGTCCTGTGTAGTACACATATGGACATGTGTTTGGACAGAAAACAAACCCCAGCATCTCACTGAGCTAACACGGGGGAAAGTACAAATAGTGCTGATATCAGTGCTGCAGAAGGCTGATCTGGGATCAGAGGAGATGAGAGGGGATAAGAGATTGGATCTGCTAATAGGACGCAGTACAATTTAATTAGTATGATAAACTACAGTACCCCTACAACTCTAAAGTATTAAGACATACTGATGAACAGTGGTAAACATAATGTTTTCCTTGTGCTCTTTGTGAAGCAGGTCCCCACTACATGGAAACAAATAGTCACTGAAACACTATTGAAGCAACTGGTATACTATATACACAATACCTTGTACATAGTAGTACATTAGGTAGTATTAAAGTGTGCATATAATGTATGCATGTGTGCAGTAAAATCACAGTGGTATTTAAATTACATTTGACAGAGCATTGTATGTGGTGTTTAAAAGAATCTCATGTTAATATGTGTCAGTATTTATCTCTAAACCCGGGTTCCTTCACTCAAATTGCAAATTATTAAAATCTGCCATTCAGCACTAATTAAGAGGCGGTATCAGAAATAGCAAAAAATTAAGATGTTTTAATCGTAATATGCGTCTGGTATCACAATAATGATTCAGAATCTGAGAGTACAATGATAACACATTCACACACAAGATAACTGTTCAGCAGTGCAAAATGATTCCTAAGAATAATAAGAATAATTATGCTACTAGATTCTAGTCTTCACACAAATAAAGGGACACTCGAGTCAAGTCAAGTCACACAAGTCCTTGATTAGAAAAAAAACACATTGAAGACTATATTATGAACAATATCATAAGGCAAAAATCGACTGTCTGTTCTTCAGCAAACTTTTAGTGCACAATAAACTAATAACATCTTCCAAATTACTGTGTTACTACAATATTACTACAATACTAACTACAGATATTCTACATACACAGAGCAAAGATTGAGAAACAGTTCCAGTTGCAGTTTCAATAGACATCAAAACATCTGTTCTGTCGCACTTACTTGGCGTTTTGGTGGACTGAAAAAGGATCTTATGTCTGTTTTTCTATTCTCGGTCATTTTCTCTGGGCAACAACAACACAAATCTTTAATGTCAGATGTCTAAATCTGAGTTAGGTTCATGGGTCCACCACGAGGTTATAGTCCATCCATCCATCCATCTTCGACCGCTTATCCGGTATCGGGTTGCGGGGGCAGCAGCTCCAGCAGGGGACCCCAAAC
>NC_048407.1:11224610-11231868 GCF_013103735.1 Etheostoma cragini | reverse complement strand
CGCCGCCACCCATGTGGCAGCGCACCCGACCCCAGCGGTTCCTCCCACAGGTGGTGAGCCCATGGGATGGAGATGGGGTTATAGTATAATTACAAATTGATCTTTCATCCTCCAAGAAAATATTAGGTTTTGTCTGGGACACAGGATATATATTTTAATGCAGCAAACCCACTGATCTGCCACCTAACATCATATTAAACAAAACACAACCTGTAGATCCTCAATATTAACCCTAATATCAGTTCACACACAACGGGTTAACGTTAGTTGTATTGGGTGCATCTCTATCCAACAAACTACTAAACAATCTAGCTAACGTTACATTATATTACACTACCATAGCAAAAATATTTTGTCAGGAAAGTTTATTAATTACTCAGCATAATTTCTACTTAAGAAAAGAACAACTTCATCCGACGTTAATGTGAATAAAAGAGCCTTGAACAGCCTATTTACTAACGTTACTACCAGTATGTTCTCTCATCCTCTCCTCCAGTCCGCCGCGGCCAGACTTATTTAAAGCAGGCAGTGGACCAACTGACTCCCCGCCCCACACCTGGGATTTACGTCTATGTCTTGATGGAGTGCAGATGTACATAACCCCTAAGGCCCCTCATATTTTCCTTTCAGCCACTCCACAGCGAGATTACGGAAGGCAATGAGCATCATAAGAGGCACAGGTAATTGCCCTCATTTCTGCCACAGACAAAAGCCAATGTTCTGGCTGCTCTTAAGTAAACTGTTGAGTGTTAGTCAAGGATTCTTCAAGACAGCAGAAAATTGAAAGGGTCTCCGCATATGTAAAAACTTTGTTTTGAGAGACTGCTGCAAATTCAAGACAGTACTATATGAAAAAGTCTATTCTTTCTGAGACAGCTGAAAGGAAGATTTTTGGCCTGATGTTGCACATAATAATATATTTTTCATTTATTTTGGTTTTATTCATTATGCCTTGTGTGACTGATGACTTGGTGTAGGTGCAAGTTCACACTGCTGACAATCTTTTATTGCGCATGATGATAAGGACTTCTGCTTGGGAAGAACCAGTGAGTTTAGCATTAAGCCATTGAAGAAGACACACATATCTATGGCACTAATCCACATGCTGCTTCTCACACTTTGACCTCTTTCATCCCCGCAAGGAAGCACCATATGAATGCTGGGGTGAAGGTGAAATGTTTTATGTTATATGAATGGCAGCAGTAGCAAATGTAAGCATAGCTCTAAGGTAAGCACTGACAGCTTAAGTACAGTGGCATAATCAAAATGGTGCATTGAATATGTTGCAGGGAAAGGAGTATTTGTCCTTGCCCTTACCTTCAGTACACGGTGGTGTGAAATAATATAATGTCCCTGGGGAAGATATTATCCACTTACATCGGTCTAATTCTTTTCTGTTTTGTACATGCTGGGAATAATTCAAGTTTTTGTATTGTTGACCCCACTTTTTTATGCTTTTTTTAAGACTTTGAGGGGGTGAAGACATTGCTTTCTTATGCAGTACATAGAGGGTGTTTTTCACAACCCAAAACATTGCTTTTAGAGGGATGCTCCACCAAACAAGCATTAAGCTTTGTATCAGTAGATACCCTTTAGTATTTTAAAGTGACTGAGCTTCCCCCCTTAATGTCACCCTGAGACGAGACATCTCTGTATTGTGTGTCTTGAAAAAAAACTCAGATGACGCAAAAAAAACGTTGTTTTGCGTCATCTGAGGCATTTTTGCTAGTTTCACATGTTTTCAACCCGCACATAGGGGGACCCAAAAGCAAGCTGAAGCAAGCCACATAGGTACAGATTGGAGAATATCCAGGAAACTTTATAACAGACGGAATACACAACACACTACGCAAGTTCAGTAACTTCTGTTTTTGTTTTTGTGGACACATGGCTGAACAACAGTGTGCCAGACTCAGCTATCTAGCTATCAGGCCTGCTAGCTTTCCGAGCAGATGCTCCTCTGGTGGGTAAGATTCATGGAGGTGGGCTGTATTAACACAGACACGGACGGGTACAATAATACGGTGCTTTTATCCAACTACTGCTAACCACTGGTGGAGCTTGTGACTGTTAAATGCCAACCATTCTACATTCCACGCAAATTAACAGCTGTGTTTATATTCTGTGTTTACATTCCACAAGCACTAAGGCTACCAATGTGTTAGCTGAACTTTACAGAGCCTATATTGTGTGTGCACTAAATGTAGCCTGTTTTGTATGTCGTCTTAATGAAGTGTTGGTTTTATATATTTTAAATGTGCAACATCACTTGAGCCATGTTGAAATGTTGTTTTGGGTATGTGGTTGAAATGACAATGAACCACATTTGAATTAAGTTGAATGCCTCACAGGTGGCTTTATGACCAATGACCAAAGATTTAGTTGTTCACCGACCCAATTAGAAGGAGAAGAGACTTTCTGGAAAGCTTTACAAAAACAAAATGCTGGCTTGGATGGGAGTCATTTTCACAACAGTGTCTGCACCTTAGTGTGAAAATGGCATCGAAAGAAAGTGTTAAAGTAGGTGTAATTCTAGCTTTTAAAAGGGTGTATTTAAGCTTGTGTGTGTGTGTGTTCAGTGTAACTGTCCGTGGGTTTTTAACAACAACAGACCAAAGTCACCACAGATTGTGCGCTTGTGCTGTGAGGACCCAACCCATTTAGGGAATACAGAGGGTATTAGTTGGTGATTTAGGTCCTAATGAATGGGTTGCCAAGCCACACAAACACATAGCTGTGTCATGTGTGTGTGTGTGTGTTATCACACACACACACACACACACACACACACACACACACACACACACACACACACACACACACACACACACACACACACACACACACACACACACACACTAATCCTTCAGTGAATTGTAACTAAGCATTGCTCTCACCCCAAACTCTTCTTCCTGCCATGCTAAACACTAGTTTGCGGGACACCATCTGGTCTCCTCGCATCAAGAAATGAGATCTTGTCAAAGCAGCGTGAATAACCACACAACGTTATAAACCCAAAGACTCCAAAAGTCAGCTGAAGAGGAGAAACACAAAAATTGCTCCATTACTCATCCTCTGACCTCAACTATGATGTCCATTATAACGCACCAACCATTGGAGTAGAACCAATCCTAACCCAGTTACTATTTGCATGTGAAAGGCTTTAGCATCAGAATATAGCATCCAGAGAGGTGGCTCTGGCTCTGATTTCAAGGGATATTTAGCCCCCTATTCAGCCATCAACAAAGGACCGGCATTCAGACAGACAAGGAGGGAGGCAGTGCTTGCTGAGCCGTCACAGAGCTCATTTGTTCTCTTCTGTTTACTTAAGCCTCCCCCTCTTTTTTCCTTTTCCCTCCAGAGGCTTCAAGCATGGATGGGTGGGTGATTGGGAACCCTCCTTCCATCACTCCATCCCGGTGGGAGAGATAAACAGCAATTTAAATGGTAGTCAGAAAAAGGTTTTGATTTGCATGAATTTATCGGTGAATCAGCACTGCTGACAATCATCTAAAAATCTGTTGGTGCGCTGTTGAACAGAATTATTCATTTATTTTAACTCCTTCTTTGTCCTCTCTTCAGATTTTAGTATTGTGTGTGTTGGTGAATCCATCTGGGAGAAAGAATGTACTTTGGTGTATGGGTTTGTGTCCATGCACTGATTAAGTGTCTTTGGTTTCTGATAGAGACACACTTGATGAACTGAGGCCTCCTGATCTGGTTTCTGCAACTACCCACCTCCAGCCTCATGTGAATTTGCTGGGAGATTGCTTAGGCGTCTGAGGGGAGAGGTATTTGTAATTATATAGGTGGATTAGAGGGTAAACTGGAGGCCACATGGACCAGCTTTGTTGCGTCTGAGAAGTAGGGAGGTCAAGGTGTACTGCATGTCCCTCAGGTATCAAACAAGGTGCTGTTAGATGGAGGGCTGGAGAGAATGGAGCACTGGCTCCAGATTAGCTGGGTGTACTGTAGCATGGTGAAAGATGAAGAAGTGAAGAGAAAGAGGCAGGTGCGCAATACTGCCAAGACAAAAGTCCCATTTAGAAATGTATTCAAAACCAGATCAGAGGGAGATACAGTATATATAAGTGGTGTACAGTAACAAAGCATGTTGTTTAAGCATGCCAGTAAATATACAGTACAGAGAAATTAGACCACCTGCAAAAATAACTGGCATGTCTTGTTTTAATCCTGGTTCAAACATGTAAAGCCCTTTATATATCTGCAATTAGCTAATATATGCTCACATATTGTGTAAGTCTGAATTAAACTTTAATTAAAGCCTACAGCATTATAGTTTAGTAGCAAGATTTTATTGCAAATATGTGTTTTCTTACACCTAATAGACTATATTTTCCACACATGTTTGATAATATATTTACTATTGATCAGCCAACTACTGTGATACTACATGTATGATTATGGTATAAGGTTTCTGGCAATCAGTGGGTTTAACTAGAGTGTAAAAACTAAGCAATAGTCTCATATTGTATGCTTTATATTGTATCATGTTATGTCATAACAAAACCTGACAAACTCTAACCCTACCAAAACGCCATGACACAGCTGATACGTATACTATGTCCTTTGGTTTTAATTCTTAGTTATATTTATATGATTCAAACAAACCGTGGGTAAAATTAAGCAAAGTCACATGGAGACATTTAAGGAACAACTACAATGTACTTTTATCAGTTACTGTATCTACAGCATCTACAGTAAAACAGGTTTCAGCGTCAATTGAGAACAAATGCTTAAAGGATAATTCCGTACATTTTTTACGTTGATCTTGAGCTTCATAAATATGCCGACCCAAATCAGTGCAGGCAACACAGAGTATCTGCAGCTACGTGGACGAGCTTCCACTGAGCCAAAACCGCAGTTGCCAGGGCATGTTTTAGAGAGCCTTTGTGCCTCTTAACAGACATAAAATGCAATTAAAAGGTCCGGGCAACATGAACAGGGCCCTGACAACTTGACAACAAGATGCGTTTTCAACTCAGACATTGTTTAAATTCACCTACCCTGGTCCCTGTCTCGATCCGGTCGGTAGCTGCAAGCTTATAGCAGGTAGCTGCTAGCTCCTAGCTGCTATCTCCTAGCTGCCATCCAGTGATTGTGTTCTGCCAGGCTTCTGTGATAATCATCCCAACAACAATCCATGGAGCGGCGGTGTTGTGGCCATTTCCTCCAGACGACAGGTCTTGTCACGTCAAATAACAGTAGTCAACAACCACACAAAAAGAGATCCATCCTGGAAGAGGAGGAAATACAATGTAACAACAGTAGTCTCAACAACTTTATGCAGCCTGAAGATTTTTCAAAAGGGGCGCAACTCATTTGTCTTGATTGGAAAACTCTCAGTAAACTTTGCCGAAACTCAATCCGCCTACACATGTCAATGCAACCAATTCTATCAAGGAAACGGAAAAAGATAAACTAAAGTGTAAAAGTAATTAAGTACACAAAAACAGTAACTCAGGATTCTTGATAACAAAATACTGTAACTCCCTAGGTGCTCCACACATTCTGTAAAACACAAAGTACACCAACTACACCAACATAGAGTTAGAGTAAAGTATCTTTAGAAAATGCATACTAGTAACAAGTAAAAAAACAAGCATTATATCAATTAATCCTATTGTTCTCATTTACAAAAAATATTTATCTGCTGAATCAGACTCCTAATAAGCCACACCTCCGCGTGAACGATTATATATTTGTGGTGACGGCAGCAGTCCTACAGCCACTACTTCCATTCTATCTCTTGCTGACTCTCACTCTTTTTATGATATACAGTATGTATGTATGCTTTGATGTAAGCGCTCAGCAAAATTGAGATTGAGTATGAGGGCTGAGGTTTCTCTCCGTTTACATCAATTAGTTAAATTATCTAAAACTGCTGCATGAGACAGATCATTTGTTTCTCTTCTAAAATGCCACAAAATCAACAATGAGCAGAAAACAAACTACAATTGTGTTTTTTCAGGTTTTACTTTGGCTTTTTTCTAATCATCATTCACTTATGAGTTAAAGAGAATTTAACTGATTACTCCCCTTGAAAATTATCAATTAAAATCTACCTGCTGAAATAATTTTAAAGCATGGATGAATGTTAAAAAGCTAAACAGAGATTCATCTCTCACTAAAGGCTTATAAGTATTTTTCTAGCAAGAGGGAGGCTGGTGTTTATGTATTGGTTAATCAGAAATCACAATCTTAAAAGCTGTCAACCTGACAAAACTAAATAATGCAAGGGGCAGCTTTCTGAAAATGATGGATTGGTCTTTAAACATATTTTTCACCACAATCTATATTCCTTCAGTTCATTGCAGTCACATCACTCATTTCATAAGCTGGGATGTTAGTGAGGAGAAACTTTTGTTTTGTCTCTGACATCAATGCTGCAATAATCAAAATACACTTTAAAAAAATAGGCGTGGAGCCTCTTCCTGGTCAAGATACTTATTTATATTATATCATCATCATCTATTATAGATGATGAAAATATGGCTTAGATAGATATTATCTTACTTACATCTAGCTTTGGTGGCTAGAGTTTATGGGAGACATACACTCACTGGCCACTTTATTAGGTACACCTGTCCAACTGCTCGTTAACACTTAATTTCTAAGCAGCCAATCACATGGCGGCAACTCAGTGCATTTAGGCATGTAGACATGGTCAAGAGAATCTCCTGCAGTTCAAACCGAGCATCAGTATGGGGAAGAAAGGTGATTTGAGTGACTTTGAACGTGGCATGATTGTTGGTGCCAGAAGGGCTGGTCTGAGTATTTCAGAAACTGCTAATCTACTGGGATTTTCACGCACAACCATCTCTAGGGTTTACAAAGAATGGTCCAAAAAAGAAAAAACATCCAGTGAGCGGCAGTTCTGTGGGCGGAAATGCCTTGTTGATGCCAGAGGTCGAGGTTCGAGCTGATAGAAGGGCAACAGTGACTCAAATAACCACCCGTTACAACCAAGGTGGGCAGAAGAGCATCTCTGAACGCACAGTACGTCGAACTTTGAGGAAGATGGGCTAAAGCAGCAGAAGACCACATCGGGTGCTACTCCTTTCAGCTAAGAACAGGAAACTGAGACTACAATTTGCACAAGCTCATCAAAATTGGACAATAGGAGATTGGAAAAACGTTGCCTGGTCTGATGAGTCTTGATTTCTGCTGCGACAGTCGGATGTTAGGGTCAGAATTTGGCGTCTACAACATGAAAGCATGGATCCATCCTGCCTTG
>NC_048407.1:11189517-11224510 GCF_013103735.1 Etheostoma cragini | reverse complement strand
AGGCAGTTCTGAAGGCAAAAAGGGGTCCAACCCGTTACTAGCATGGGGTACCTAATAAAGTGGCCGGTGAGTGTATATTGAGTAACATAACTCAAACATCTTAATACTAGCAGATCTGTATCACTGGTGTTGACACTTTACCGGAGGGGCTAAAATGATCTCTGACTAGTTGACAATTTGTTCTCTCTCATTAATAATCGATCTCATAGGTCAGAAAATCATAGTTGGTCCATTCCCTGCAGACTAACAAGTAGCACCTTCGGCACTACCCAAATCAATCATTGCAGAGCACACATTTTGCATCTGCTGTCAAAGGCAGAATATCTGCTTTCATACCAATGATTCAGGCTTGGTCTGACATGCAACATGTGAAAAAGTTTGAACATACAGATAAGTAATTTTCTGCTATTCAGTTTTAATTGTTTCTTTAAATTGACTTGGTCAGGATAATCTAGTGCACCCTTTCTGCACAGTGGCACTGTCCAAGGTGCTGAATGAATTTCCTCTGCTGAAGAAAGGCCTTAAGCAGTATTGGCTTTTAGTGCATGTGTGAGCGATATAGGGCATATATACATTGTGCTTGTCAGGAATTGTGCCAGAAATAACATAAACTATTTCAAAAAGCACCCACACAATGTTCTCTTTAACAACAATTGTTCACTGACCTTACTGAGCAACATTAGTAAAAGTAGAAGAATCAAAACTGTCTAATGTGAGGCCCATCTTGAACAGTTTTAATGTTACCTTTGCCATCACTGCACTTTTATTCATTAACTACAGTTGAGATGCTCCTGTTCACCACAACTAAACAGAAACATAGTGGCATGGGAACATACATCAACAGGACAGTCAACGTGGGTGTCAGTGTACAGTGCATGGGCACAGTTTCCACCTCTGCTATTCCTGAAGCCTCCCCCACAAAACAGGGTGGAGAAGTAGGACACTGAGGGCTTAGGACGTTGTCAATCCTACTGCATCGTTCCTGAGAGGGATACAACCAGAAGAGCTTGATTCAAAGGGGTCCTTTGGGTAAGACAAAATTCTGCTGTGATATTTAGATTAAGTCTGGGAAAAGACCAGGTTAGGAATTAAGATCAAATTCCCTGTGATTCTTAAAGTCAATAATTAGGTAAGATTCTAGGAAAAGATAAGGGGAGGAATTAAAACAGTTCTGTATAACCAACGGGTTACTACAGGGCAGGTCAGTGACCACTAGAGAATCGCCATGGGTACCAGTAATTACAAAAAGACAAAAACTGAACAATCAACATTTTTGAGTCAGACAGTGTAGTCTAAAGAAGACCCCCAGTGGCAGAAAAAACAAACTACAATCCCAGGTTGAACATGAACAAACAGCGCAATCAAAAACACTTTCAGGTAAACACATTTAGAACAATATTTAATGTAAGACTTAAAGGATTGAGTAAATACTAATGAAAGATAAGATAGTCCTTTACTGATTCCTAAAGGGGAAATTTGGGTGTTGCAGCAGCACAAGACAGAAATTAGTCAAGATAGAGACGTACAGGATAATAATATAACCATGTCCCAAGAACCAAAACCAGACTATGACAACAAGAACCACTGGGGGGTCAACCCACAGACATTAATACACCTGAAAACACCAACACCACACAAACATATGTTTATTATCACTGTAAACCTTAGCAGCAACTACAGTAAGTGAAAAAAGCAATAATAATAATAATAATATTCTTTGGTTATAGAGCACTTTTCATACGAGATGTGGCTAAAAATGCTTTACAATAGAATAAATGCAACACATTAAAACAAGGGAAAATAGATCATTAAAATTAGCTATGGTATAAAGTGAAGATAAAACTCAGACCATTCAAAATGTACATAAATGACATTGATAGAAAGCGAAGCTAGTACCTAGGTTTTCAACTGGCATTTGTGTACAGTGCTCGCATCTCTTCTAGTTTTTGGTAGGGTTGTCCGTATTTCCTAAGTTATAAAAATGTGGATAGTTTATTTCTGAATCTTAAACAATGGCCAGTATTGCTACTTCTTATTTTGTCTCAGGAGCCAGAAGTACAAAGTAGTCAGAGAACACAGGATATTTTCATTGTCAGGCTAAGGGAAAAACAATAGAACAAAAAAAACACGAGACCAACACTAAAAACCAAAAGTTGAGTGGTCGATAGAGGAAAACAAAAGGAAGCCACAAGCAATATTATCAAAGAAAAATATACAGTTCCACTGTAAGTGAACGATTACATAACAGGAAAATGTAAACATTATTTATTGTCCATTAGCTGTTGATGTGTGTTTTAGCCACCATTTTAGTGGCTAATGAAGCAGGGATAGAAATAATCAGGCAGGAAAAGGTAATTCAACAAAGATGCAGATGTACTGGTGTGTATGTGTGAGTGGCTTTTTACAGACACAGGGCGTGGAGCTAAAAGTTTCTTTAAAAGTTTCTGTTGCGGCAGGTGCACATACACACACACACACACACACACACACACACACACACACACACACACAGAACAGGCATGTAAAGTTCAACAAAACGGTGTGTGAAACCATTGTAATGAAAAATAAGGCAATATAATCAGTCCAAATTGAATCAAATGTTCTGCTCATTCCTGTTTAATCTCTTAGGGACTTTCCCAGACAACTCAACAGACAGGAGCATACATAGTTAAGGCCTAACGGTAAGGACAAAGTTGAAAACTCCTCCCCTATGTGTGTGCAGAGAAGCAATCAGACCTGCTAGGGAAATGTTTGGGTTTTTCACAATGTATAACATTGCTTGTGAAGGAGTACACAATGGAAGTTCTACTTGAATGACTGTGAAAATGACCGTGCCATGTGTTTGTAACTATTGTGGTTTGTCTCGAGTCCATGGGAGACATTACCTACAGACTTTACCTACAGCCTATATAACTACCCGACAAACAACACTACATCACAGAGAAGTTTTGCTAAAACACAAAGTGGTTTGGGATTTCATTTTTGCAAATGAGGAGGAAATGTGTGTTCTGCGTGGTGTGTTCTATTGCCTGATCGACATAATAACTATAGTCACTAATGTATATAATTAAATGTAATATAAGTTCCTGTTCTGATAATACTTAGGCCCACAATTTGTTTCTGTACTGTATTATAGACCCAGCTATGCTAGTTTGTTGAGTGGGTGGTGTGATGGGGGAATACAAGAGACTTTCTATCTGATAATACTCTGATAATGATTATAAAATAATAGGTTTTGGGCCTTAAAAGTCCTACTTCCAGGTTGGATCTCACTTTATCACAATAAAGACGATTTTGATTTTATTTTCTCCCTTTCATTTGAATGCCCCAAATTAGTGAACAAAGTGCTTTTCAGCAAATGTTTTCAGTGAACTTAGTCCACAAATGTTGAATTATGTTTTCATTGAAGCTTACTCTGAGTGTTGAATTAGGTTTTTGAAGTATTTTATTAAAAGCTTAATTTAATTTTTGTCAATTTAAGATCTTGACGTTGTATAATCCATGATGAGTGCCTAATCGTCATTCACAATGTTTTGATGTGTTTTACTAAAAAGGGTTTGAAATGTGTTTCTATTAAAGGCTTTTCTCAAAGTAAACAGTCACAATGTTTTGATGTGTCTTCACTGATTTTTTGAGCATCAATATGCTCAACAGGGTGGAATTGTAGCGGCAAAATAAAATGTTTAACATAACGGAAAAGCAATATTAGAATCCTTCTATGAACGGATTTCTCCTGTTTTATTGTTGGCAAGAATAAACTCCAAGGACGGCGCTTGTGTCTCTGTGAATCATAGCAAAAATAGCAGCTGCAGGTTGTCTGATTAAGAAACAAGCAATAGTCTCTAACCCTAACCCTTACAAGGGGTGTTCTGAGAAAATGCATATAAACTACCTGTATGCGCACTCAGTCTGAGACTTGATCGAAGGTTGACTGCTACCCGTTTGCGAGAGTGACAATAAAACTCAAAAGAAACTCTCGTTTGTTGAGATCAGATCCGATTTTAGTACCAGGCGAAAACAGCCCTATACCTGAATTGAGTAAAAAAAACAGATCCTCTCATGTCAACAGTTTAAACAACTTTTTTTCAGCTCGCTTTCATCCACTCTGAATGATATTGTGAATATGAAGTGCTTTACTTTTACTCCATAGTATTCAAACAGAACAAACAAGTACAGACCTTGTGGCAAAGGTTAGATGGTTTGTAGTCAAGCCTCTTGTCTCTGTGCCTCAATCTCTTTATCCCTGGACTGAGCTGGCCCTGGCCCTGAGCCCGTTCCCAGGCTGTGTGTGTGTATCTTTATCCTCCCCGCAGGGAGTTATCTGGGGGTAAAGGGCTCACTACTGTTTTTACATAAACAAAGACTTTGGAATGAAACAGAGAAAGCGTCACGGCCAAATCCCTGTGCCTGGCTGTCGGCCACTGCTCCATGCAGGTTTCACCTCAGGCACCTTGTGGACACCACGCTGGTCCTGGTAATTAAGCGGCACAGACAGGCACCATGATTAAACTAAGTGACACCAGAGACCGAGGCAGGGGCCACTCCACAAAGTGCTGGTCAGAGCCATCACTGGAGAGTTTCCATTAGATCAGACTTTACTTCACACAGCAGATGACATGATAGATGTGTAAAGTCTGGTCTGACACTTAGTGTGTAGTTATAAAAAGTCACACAAATTTGCAAAAAAAACTAAAAACAACAATTCTAAAACATAAATTAACAATGTCAATAGAATAAATAATACAGATATACATAAAATATTTTTCTTAGTATATAAATCAATAGATCAACCATTAAAAGATAAACTAATCTCCGAGAGAAGAAACAAGAACATAAAATATCTGTTCTGTCAATAAAACCTTTCCTCTACAAAAAGTTGCTGGTTTATAAGCATTTAAATCTCATTATCAATTGTTTTGGGTCCTTTCCCTGCAGATCCATTAATTCTAGATCCCCATGAACAGACAAGCTTCATGTAACAATGATACACAGGGAAACATATATTGGGAAACGTATTATTGATTAAAATGAACTTTTTTTCAAACTTGGTTAGTCTTATTTAGTCTTTTCATGATGACAGAGTGGGTTAGGGTTAGTTATACCTCACGCCACATGATACATAAAGATCTGTTAGGAAAAGCAAAAATAATTTTACTTCAATGATAAAAGCCAGGCCGTTCCAACTTCCATAAAACAGCCATTCGGAGGGAATTTAAGGACATCTCTTGTGTGATCTAAGGCAAAACGTCTTTTGAAATGATACTTTAACATGTGCAGACAATCTCTCAACCATTTAAAAAATATCAACATCTTGCATAGTAAAGTTGTTTATGTCATATACACATAATTTATACTTTTTTATTGATCCCCACTGGGGATATTAGAGCTATTCATGCGCTAATGGAGAGACGTCAAAGTGAGGGGGCTGCTGATGCTGGAGCAGTGCCCTGAGCGGTTAGGGGTGGGGGGATTCGGTGCCTTGCACAAAAGCACCTGACAGTGCCCAAGCATCTCCACACACTACTTTTGTCTGTACTGAGACTTGAACCAGTGACCCTCCGGTTCCCATACCACCTCCCTACAGACTGAGCTACTGGCACCCTTAACTTATGCCGGGGTCTACATCAGCTTTCCTGTGTGAGTTTTTTTTTTGTACTGTGACTCCCATCACCATGACCAATATGACCACTGATTACTTCAGGCTTCTGTGGGAGTCATGGAAACCAAAGGGGAAAAATGAAACCACTAACATAAATGGCTGACATGAATGATGGTTAATGGGTGTATTGTATAAGTCTGTGTGCATGGTGAGAGACACTGCACTTGTCAGTGTGCTTTCAAAGCCTTGGGTTCCCGTTGTTTCCTCATGTCAGAGTGTGCGTGGTGTGTGTGTAAGCATGTAGCTGTGAAATGTTTATTTGCGATACTCCCCGTCTGTTCCTGTAACAGTGTCAGCTATATCCTGCTGTATTTAGTAGCCGTTTATGTGAAGATCTACCAACAACCATCTGTCATCTGCTATCTATGCAAAGAGAAGGCTAACAGCACCTTTTCATTTTGCATTGAAAGCACTTTGTTTGCCTTTGGCTGTCAGTGATCAAACAAGCATGACGTCATAACTGAAAATCCAATATCATAGGGTCTACAAAACAATAGGCTTGAATTAGACAATGCAAGCACGCATAGATTAAGATAAGCGTGTTTGAATGTTTGAGTCCCTTTATAGAAACAGATAGAGAAAACAGCACCAGTCTCTGTGTGTGTGTGTGTGTGTGTGTGTGTGTGTGTGTGTGTGTGTGTGAGTGACTGTTGGACCCGTTGTAACTGCCAGTCTTAAAGTAGCAGATGCAAATGATGTTTGGAAAACTCAGATAGCACTTTTCTGCAGATATTTGAATTGGTCATTGTTTATGTTCATCAAAGGCTAAACTGAGCTTATGAGATGCAGCTGTGCAATGTAGTGAATTCTGAAAAGTTCAGGTTTGGTTTACAGTGTGCCAGAGAGCTGTTAATTGTAGTTTGTGATTTTGTTGTACAGACTAAACAGGAGCAGAGCATGTGTCTATACACGCTTTTTTGGGGGCAGCAGGGGTGTGGTGGGAATGTTTTAATGGAAAGAGCAATGTGATGATAAGATCTTTATATCTTTATAACCCACATTTATTTTCCTAACAGCAGCTGCCAGAAAAGTTAAAATAGGGAAGGAGTTGGACTAGATTTGAATAGAATATCTTTTAGCCCGTTTGATGCCACTCAACAGGTGGTAGTCTACCATTTTATTACAAATCTACTCTTCGGCCAGTTGGTAAATTCCACTATTTGTTGTGAGATTTGCTTGATAACTTTTTGTTCTCCTTGCAATATGCAACAAATAATTTGCTTGATCTTGATGGCAAAAAGAAGAATCCGCATATATCTGTAGTTTGATTAATTTGGTCTGAACAGAAGAGAGAAAACATTGTAAGTTATCCCCTTTAAGTTCTAGTCCATGTTGTCTTTACACTGGCTTACTGAGTTACAAGAGCTGTTAATATGCAATCATGAGGACTAACTTATTCATTGAGCAGTTGGACAGTGACCCACATGGGGAAATCAATTTCCAATGACTGACAGTAGCTTATGAAATTTATTTATCTTTTATGTTGTCACATGGGGAAAAGAAGTTACGGGGAGAATAAGACGCTAATAGTGGACTGCAACTGGACCTAATGTATCATGAGGACAGGATGAAAAATAGGTGTTTTGTACCATAATATAAACACGTGACTAACCTAATATACCGAGTAGGGCAAAACATTCTGCTGTTTTAACTCTTTTGCCGTAGAAATTCTCCTATTTGTCTTAAAAATTCCAGAGTTGATGGCGTGACGAATCAAATCTCTTGAGTGCCTTGGCATATATGTAATCTGGTAAACAAAAGAATAACAATTGCCGACCTCATGGTACGGTTGATTTAGTCAAACATTTACCATGTCCATTACCTTGGCCCTTTCTGAGAACAACAGTCCTTTAATGTTAATATACCTTAGCATTCCACAAAACAATGGCCCTTTAATGTTAACTCTCAGTTGTCAGCTGATTCTAATTTGAAAACCAAAAAAAGTCCACACATAGAATCATAGACTTTACCAAAATGAATACATTAAGTACCTAAAATCTAAAATGTTAATTTCCCAAACCTTCTCTATTTTCTGAATGTTGTTTCCATAGTTACGGGATGATCTTGCAAACATCTATACACTGTTTAAGTGCTAAAGCTAAAATCATCATCTACTATGACAGGAGCCAGCCTTAGTAAATTATACCAAATAGCCAAATGAGTTTATTTGAACCAAATCAAAGCAGTTGGATGTAAAGCCACCCTAAAAATAAAAAGTAAATAAAAAGTAACACTTGGGTGTATGGTAAATAAAACTTTAAGCTGACAGTAACAACAAAGGGGGATTACTTTCCCTCCTGGGTTATTTTGTTCGTCTCTTGGGTTTGGTTGAGGTTATTCTGGCGTGTGCATGACTTAGATCTCAAGGTGACGATGGACATTCCAAAACCACTTAATCTAAAGCCATGAAAACCCATCCTCTCCTTAAATCTCATCGTGTAGATGTATAAAAAGATCACGTTTGATTTGACTTCCATTCATCAAGCTGCATTAACCTAGTCTTGGGTCAGAAATCACACTTTTCCACTAATTCCCTTTCGGCATATTCTAAAATCTTTTTTCCCCTAGCTGATCTTGTTATATTAAGCATGATGGCTCACTGTGAGTGCAAAACTTTTTCGCATAAAGGAAAAGAATTGAACTGTCACTCAACTTCCACCTCTTCACAACTGTGTGTGTGAGTGTGTGTGTGTGTGTGTGTGTGTGTGTGTGTGTGTGTGTGTGTGTGTGAGTGTGTGTGTGTGTGTGTGTGTGTGTGTGTGTGTGTGTGTGTGTGTGTGTGTGTGTGTGTGTGTGTGAATGCATACAGTATGTGAGTCTGCAAATTCAAAAACACATGTGAATATGCCTCTGCAGTGGTACATAATTGACAGTAAATGAGCAGAAGACACCAAATAATGACTAGTTGACCTGACCTCCTGTAAAAAAAAGGCTAGATTATGGACTGTACACACACAGAGGACTCACATTTTGCCTTTGCAGGTACAGAAAATCCTCTCAGTTGCTAATCGCTCACGGCCGCAGACAGGCTGACTGTAGGAACTCTCATCCACATTGCAGGACGCTACTGACTAGGGGTTAACTGAAAAAAAAAAAACAGGCTATGATTGAGTTAGCTAGCTCTATGTGACATATTCTGAGTTCAGACACTGGACCGAGAATACTTTGTCTCTGCCTACACTTCATCTGTTTTTTTAATCTTCTGTCGACTCATCTTGTCTACACAGTGAGAGACAAAAAAAATCATCCGGGGGGGTTACTTCCTTCTCTACAGAGTACCAAAAATACCATCTTCGGCTTGCAGTCACTCTCTTTCACTCTTTTGCATCCTACATCATTCATAGAACTATGATGTTTTTGGGTGAAAATCTCATTTCTCCAACGTTTTCAGAGGCAGAAAATCTTTACCCAAATCATTATTCAGATTATCCAGTGGGGGCCTAAATGGTTGTGAATCTGGAAAATTACAGAATGTTCCCAACCACCCAGATGACCATGGATGGATTCATTCAACTAAAGTTAAAACATGAAAGTCACCAGGACAGAGTGACAGTGAGTTAACATTAATTATTAGATTTTCTTGTAACATTGTGCAGGAAACTATTTAATGTTAAATTTTATTATATTCACAATATCATATCTTTCCGAAATTGTAATCACAGCTTTAGCAAGAATGCAATACTTAGTAAAATTGATATAATGTATAGAATGCCTGAATGCCTTATAAGTTAAACTAGCCAATGTTTTTCCAGTATACACAGTGTTTGATTAGATAATGTCCACCAATGCTAGTTTCTTGTTGATATCTCAGTTAAGGACTGTACTGAATTATTCTAGTTATATCACAGTTGACTCGGGGGGCCAATTCGTTTGACTTGATTGTGACAAAGATTTGACCCCCTTTGGAGTCAGCCTTGGCTCAATCTCAATCTGCAACGTAGATGGTGCACTCCAGCCCTGTGTGGGACTGCTCTCTTGGTTGATAATAGCAGAGAGTGAAGCGTAAGGTATTAATCCCCAAAATAACTACTACTGACTTGTTAAAAAAACAACTAAAAACTGAAACATCATTGTGAAGGTATTTAAAAGGTGTATCAGAGCAGGTCTGTGTCTGTCGGATGATCTGGGGAGTCTGAGTGTGTGTGTGTGTGTGTGTGTGTGTGTGTGTTTGTGTTTGTGTTTGTGTGTGTGTGTGTGTGTGTGTGTGTGTGTGTGTGTGTGTGTGTGTGTGTGTGTGTGTGTGTGTGTGTGTGTGAGACACATGCCTTCCAAAACGTAGAAGACTTGAATCAAGGAGATACTATGGGGATCATAGTGATTTCTCCAAATGCTATGACCTCAGCAACAGCACCAGCAACATTAAGAGAGGCTGTCTGATTTCCCAAATGTTCATATGCAAGACATGAGAAGATTTGGCTGGCATGAATCCTTAATCTGAGAGTAAAATAATCTGTCTCAGAATGTAATAATTCACATGGTATGTCTTTTGATTTGGATTAGTGGCCAGCAATCCTCTTAGCCCAATAGCTCAATAGAACTTCTCAGTGACAAGTTCACAAGTCCACATAACTTGCATGGACTCTCCCTCTTGGCCATTAACTCTCACAGCTTAAACATAATCTGTTTATATCTGGCTCTGACAGTTTTTTTGTATACATTTTGGGGTGATATTGTAAACAAGTCAGCAATGACACTATGTGTTGGATCAGTGTTGTCTTGTTTTAATAATAAAGCATTGATGTTTGCTGCATAATTGAGAGCAAAACATCTCAGCATTTACTCTATCTTCTTATGTCACCCTTAATAAATTGTCACAGGGATCAGTGACACTCAGGATTACTAGCACGTGGGAAACACTTTACACTTTAATACCCAAGAAACAGAACCCAGCCAAGGCTGAGTCCACACTTAATGCAAGTTTGTACTTAGAGGGGAGTGAGCTCCATTTGTAAAACCAAGTCAGTCACAGCGCTTGCCTGCTGCCATCTTTAAACATGATCCAGTGCTATCAAATAACTTGCACTAAGACAGGAAGGGGAAAAAAATAACCCTGAATCATTTAAATCCTCGACTCAATATTCTTTATCTTTATCCTTTAAGGTTCTTTATAATTTAATAAACAGGATTAAAGTCATTGGGTAGAACAGAGCTAAGCGAGGCTCGTTCCACATTTTCTGTTTTAGCCTGCACTCTGCATACTGAGTCTTATTAAGCCTTTGCAAGATTACAGGGCCTTAATCTCTGGGAACACATGTTGTGAAGAATAAAAGCAATTTTATTTGGGAAACCAGAGTCCAAGTTTAGCAGGAAATGAGCTTTCTCCATAATCTCATCTTTTTTCCTTTTTTTTTCCTTGAGTAAATGAAAAGTCCCCTGTTACAGAAGTGAGCTCACTATGAGTATGTATGTGTGTTGAAGAATTAACTATGAATTCTGTGCAGTATGAATGTGAATTTCCTTTTCCATTTTTTCTTTCACACACACACACACACACACACACACACACACACACACACACACACACACACACACACACACACACACACACACACACGCGCACAATGTGCTCGCTAGTTCATAAATACCCCAGCAGTAGACCAGGTTTTTACCCACTGAGCCGGCTTTGATTTCTGAAGAATGTAAATCCACCTGTTTCTGAACAGTCGGGTTTTCAGACGAATGTATTTATTGCCACCGCTTTCTCCCCCCGATACTGCATCCACCTCCCTCCTCTCCCAATCACCTCCCTCCTCTCCCCCCTTCATTCGCTGTAAATTCTATGCAGATTGCTGGCCCATGCTTACTGCACTTTGCAGAGAAAGCTTTGCAAAGATGATGATAAGCTAAAGCTCTAAATCCCAGACTTAGCTTTCTTATCAAAAGCTGCAGGAGCGAATGGAGCGCTTTAATAGAAGATGTGTGCATTGCAGTGGTGTGTGTGTGTGTGTGTGTGTTGTCTGGGTTGTAAATGCAAATGCATCAAGACGCTTTTTATCTCCACACCGGCACAATTTCATAAGCGCCACATAGGCCCTGTTAAGCTTAAACCCTTTTATAAGGAATTAAGAAACTCAGGTCTAATGAATTTGATTGACGATGCACTGTCATCCTGCTGTCAGTGGTGGTATTTCAGAATGCAGAATTCCATCATACAAAGACTTAAATTTGAGTGTATCACATATGATTTTGAGCTAAGCAGCGTATCTGTTGTAATGCCCATTAACCAAGATGTCATCCTAGGTTTTCAGCGGGGCATTATATGAAAAAGGCTTAGGGATGATTCAGCTCACCCTGGAAGATTACAGTTTCGAGTCTACCTCAGTGAGAATGTCCTCACTGAAAAAAAACAATGCATCGCTTGCATGTTCAAATGTTGAAACGTTCCCTGACAAGAACCTTTTGTGGTCATGCAAACAACAACTGTCCTCACTAATAGTAAAGGTGGAAGTTGCTAGGCCTGTAAGAATTATTACGTAATTGTCTAACTGTCATTTTGTTTTACACAATCAAGGGGCCTTTGTTTAACCAAAATGAATTACTAACATTAGCTAACATCTTAAGGCGTATGACTGGAAAGTGTTGATTTAGTTTGGTATGCCAATTATATAAGTAATTTTTGGTCGGACTAAATATTTGTATTATTATTTAAATTGTTATTTGTTTGCAGTTGACCCCATACATGTTCATAGCAACACAAATGACAAAGGGGAATACGATTAGACAAAAATGTTTTAATGGTAATAAAGATTTATTATAATAATGAGGCAAGGTTTACTTCATAGGCTGTTGGTTTGTCTTATTACATAACCTGGGTCACATAACTGATCTACAACCTATAATTTGTTTGAAAAAGTAATAAATAAATACGTATTTTTAAATTTGACTGAAAGAGACATAGTATTGTTAATCACAATTTCTGAAACAATCAACTGTGCAGCAAAATTTGGAATTGTTACAGCTCTAGAGCCGGGTTTTGAAAGTTTGGGCACCCCAGGTTAAAATTTGTATTAATGTGCATAACCCAAGAAAAGATGTAAGAATCTCCAAAAGACATCAAATGACAGATTAGACATTTGTATAATATGTCACAAAAATCTAGATCCATACAGAAAGACCTGGCAGACACTGGAGTTGAGCTACACCATGCCACTATAAAGAGATACATGTACAGATATGGTCTTCATGGAAGAGTCATCAGAAGAAAACCTCTTCTACGTCCTCACCACAAAAATCTGTGTTTGAAGTTTGCAAATGAACATATAGACAAGTCTGATGCATTGTAAGAACAAGTTCTGTGGACCGATGAGGTTAAAGTAGAACTTTTGGCCGCAATGAGAAGAGGTACGTTTGGAAAAGAAAGGGCACAGAATTTAATGAAAAGAACCTCTGTCCAACTGTCTGGATCCAACTGAGCCATTGGATCCATCTTACTAGTTTGAAATGGATGATATTCAGACACAAAACACTTTTATGTGAAACAATCAGGTACTGGCGCACACATTGCCAATTTTATATCAAATGATGACACTTGATTGCTTTGAGGCCAATGTCAATCAAATCTGAACAAACAATGCAAACTACTTCAAAGGGTCTGTTGTATTCATACTTTGCATTTTGAAATCAAACAGGTAATTACAGCTATAATTTTTATATTTAATTGTTTCCCGGGTTAGAACAAAAACTTTAATTTTTAATATCATGTGACAACCCTAATAAAGGGCATGCTTAAATTATCTGACATTAATAATTAGCAAACAAACACCACGGCAGGTGCTCTGCTTCAAAATTATTCAAAACGTGGCTGAACAATGTAGTAAACTGGAACATATATCACTTTTTAAGCATAGGTAGCGCCATGTCCTTTAATTCTCTTAATGGTCTTCTGTTACCAACAGGCTGCATTTAACACATCTGGGGCTTCAAAAAGATTGTCAGATTAATCTCTGCCAAACAAACTGCTTATACAGATTTACACTAGGCTCCAGGTATTTAGGTAGGTGTGAAGGAGAATATACTGTCACATAACAGCTGTGCAGAATGGGATCTGGCTGCACACGTCAGTGTATTTAAAAATATGCCCAAATATACGCACAGAATAAAAGTGATTTAGTAACGTTCATTATCAACGTGAATTATTCAAAATAATATTTAGAAAAAGTGACAGCTTTTTCAAAGCTATATTCTTCTACTTAAATATAATACACTTTCTTACTTTATAAGGGAGCATAACTTTTCTAATTACTAATGTGATAACTTCGACAGATGTAATAACTCCAATTTAACAATTTAAGTGTTAACATTATTAATCAATATCACACCAACACAACCATCAGCAGTATATAGAAAAAGTACTGCTAATAATTGCCAGTTAATCTTGTTTTGTGTCAGGTTTTTACATTACAGCACATTGATTCTGAATCTGGATTGCTCAGGCATTAAATTAAACACTCATCGGTCCTTATCGGGAGCCATAAATTTGAGCGTCTGTATCTTTCCAATAGGTCAGACTGTTTCCTGAACATGACAAACTAGGAGCAGGTTTAACCCTTGTAATGTCTTCCGGTCAAAATTCAAAATTAAAACTTTTTTTGATGTTTTCAACACTATGTAACACAAACCTGTAGGAAATTATACCTAATGTTTAAGTTAGAAAAGAAAAAAATTGGAATTTTTTGGACTAAAATGAAAGGAATGCATGTTGATGGACCATCAGACTGGAATATGTCAACTTTTACTAAATAATATTTCAAAACCACTTCATTTTTTTCTTCAAATGCTAAAAAGTTGAATGAGACACCCCAAAATTAATGAAAGTAGAGATATGTACTTGCTAAAAAGCGTTGTGTGGAATTAATCATGTTATTTCAGGTACTTATAATTGGGTAGTTAAAAAGAACATTGATATAGGAAAATGGGTCAATGTGACCCGAGGACAACATGAGGGTTAAAAAGACTGACAGCGGCAGGTTAGCACTTGGAACACGTTGGTCTCTGTGCCTGGAAGCACCTCAGGGGTCAAACCTTGTTGCGCTGCCAACCAGCAAGTTAGGGAGGCAGCCAGACAGCAGCGATGTCCGCTGCCTTGATATCTGTACTGGCACACGTGCCCCCCCACTACCTCGGTCTCTGCTGCCTGTCCTGTGCACTCAGGTGCACGCACATCAGCATAATGAACTCCAAGGTAGACTTTACCACTTCACTGGCTCACAAGACACAATGCCAAAACAAATGTTGTCATAATTAGGCATAATCCAGCTCATTACCGTCTGCTTAATTATCCTATTAATAACACTTCCTAGGAGAGCTTGTTTGCGGCAGCAGCAGTGCGCTCGGGCAAATGTTTGTTCCTAAATGAGCAAACACAGAGAAGACAACAGCATTGTTCAAACATGGGAGCTTTCACAACAGGAAAAAACAGGGCCAGGATTAATAGCGTAGCAAAGAGCTTATCTTCCCTCTGAGGCCTTGCTTCACCACCACAGCTTTGTAATACAGGTAACAGGCAAGTATAGGTGTTTATGGACATGGATTGTATATGAATCTGTAATTTCAGTTCAACCAATTCATTTTAAAGCAGAGGCAGCACTGATCATTATTATTTTAACTAAATTGTAATGTATTACCACACAGGTTAAAAGAGGTAATAAAAATAGTCTATTTTCATAATACCCAGAAATCCTTTAGGAGTCCCTAAAGAGAACAAACTCTATACTAGTAACAGTATAAATTATTAATATACAATTTACCATTCAGTGTTACTGAACCAATAATATCTTTTTATCTCATAGGAAGACTACGAGGACAAAATTTCAGACAGTGTAAGGCAAAGTAATATTTCAGTGACTACGTTTCCATGCACATAATATTTCGTTTTATGCCCTTATTCCGAAAAAGACGATATGCCGACTAAGCTTTTTACATGGCAAATGAAAGTAAATATTCAATTCATATTCCAATCTATATATGTAGCCATGCAAAATACCCAGCTAAGTTTACCAGCAGTGGTACCTACTATGACCATGCGAATCGGCGTAGCAATGTGTGCGAATATCCAAAAACCCTGTTGATATCCAAGTCTTTGATAATGTTTAGTAGCTATGTTTCTCTAACTTGTTGGCAGCCTTGAAAACGGTTGGCTGGTTGGTTTGGGTCCAGGAACCATAGCAACACACAGAGCCGACCAAAAGCTGGAAACCGGTGGCCGTAAATAGACTGGGGGAAAACTGTGTTAAAAACCCTGATTAAGACGCGCATTCTGAATATCCTATGTCTTAATCAGAAAACGCTATATTTCGAAAAAGGACTTATTCGGAATTTCCTGCCGGAATATGCTGTTTACATGACCTGTATCAAATTCGGAATATTGTCATATTCTGAATAATATTGGAAAATTAGTGTGCATGTAAACATACTCATTGACTTTGTTTTGTCTGAGGCAAAACTTAGGTTTTTTTTGCAACTGGAATGGCTTAATGGATTGTTTATTTTCAGCTTAGGTAACAAATGCTTGAGACAGCAAAAAGGAAATATAATTATATCATTAAGATGGCATTACGCCTGGCTTGCTCTGTTTCTATACTCTACTATATGCTTACATTTTCAGCCCACAGTTTGATTCGTTGAAGTCTGTGAGATGTGGAAGAAACCCTGGAGGATTTTATTTTGAGTCTTTGGTCACACTGGCACTTTAGCTTTGTGGAAAGAGCAGCATTTTGTTTTTGTCTGTATTTGTGTTCTCATGGATTTAATGCATTTAGCAGAATATGAGCCACACTGTCCTGGCCACTTTTATTGTGCCACCAATGTACTGTAAGTTTTCACTTTGCCTTTTTAAATGCGGTCAATATTTCAACATCTGATGTGTCAGTCAATGTGACCATGGTCTTCTCAAGAAGAAAAGTTCTTATCTCGGCAAACACTTTGGTAAAATACTGTTGACACTGGAGTTTCCTTAATGTATGAATCATAAGATATAATTCCTTGACAACATAACAAATAAAAACAAAAATAATAAAAAATGAAAATAAAATAAAAACAACGTTTATATGTGTGCGTGTGTGTATGGATGTGTGTGGAATCACCAACTGTCCTACATCAAGCCATAAAGAACTTTGTTATTTGTCTATTATGTGTTTGGAATATATTTTGTTCCACTTTTCTAAACAATTTCTAGCTATGAAATGAGCTTTACCATTTCTAACACTTTTTCTTTTGTGTTATACCATAAATGTAATTCTGGTGCTTTTGGTGGTTTCCATGTCTTTGTCAGTTGCTTCAGTGCGGTAAGATGTAGCATATTACAAATATTTAGCTCTTTTGCTTTTATCTTACATTGTGTTCTAATGTCAGGGTTTCTTTAATATCAATTATTTCTTTTATGGCCTTTTCCACCTCTGCCCAAAAGTAATTTATTACAGGACAGAAAATGTGCGTATGATTTGCTTTACTTTCCAAGCATTCTCTCCAGCAACTAGCTCCTGCTTTTGGAGAAATTCTTACTATAATATGAGGTGTGATGAAAAATCGCTGACTTATATGCCAAGCAAATTCTCTCCAACGCTTTGACTGTGTGGTTTCAAAATTGTCTTTTAAGGAGTTTTCCCAGGCGTCGTCTGAGATATTTATTGATAACTCCTTTTCCCATTTTTCTTTACTCTCATTTGTTAGTTTTGCAGTATTTTATAAGCATCTGAAAGTTTTCCAATGCCTTTATATGTTTTCAGCCAGATATTGTAGTTATTCATTTCCTATTTTCTCTTCTGAATTAATGTTAGTCCTTACTTGTAGATATTTGAAAAAAAAAATCAAAAAATGTTTCTCTAAACCATATCTAGAAGCCAGGGCTTCATGTGTCCATTGTATTTTTAATAAAAACAATTGTGAGAATGAAATGAATCTCTTCCTGACCCAGCCTGTAAAATCCTATCTGTTCTATTTGGTATAAAGTGTGGGTCATGGTTCATTCCTCTAAGTTGTAAAATGTTACTATGTATTTGCAGTTGTTTGCACAGTCGACTTCAATTCTTTACAGTATTTTCAATACAAAGTCCCTGTGGCAGTTGTTTTGTGTCTTTTTCCTTAGAAAAGGCAATGTTCCAACTAACCTTGCTGTTAACTCTTTCTCTATGTTTATCCATTTTACCTCAGTGTCACATTTCATCCACTTCATTATTGTTGCATAGTAATCATTTTGTATATTTGGGGCACCTAAACCTCCTCCCTCTTTCTGTTGAGTTAGTAATTTGTTGTTCCAAATAAAGTTTGCAATCATTTTATTCCATGTATTAAACTAGGTTTGTGCTAGTATAAGTGATAATGCTTAAAATAAGAAAATAATTTATGGAAGTACAATCATTTTGACTATATATCCCATCTGGTATTAGTTTCCACCTATTTAAACCCTGTCTTATCTTCCAGAGTACAAAAATTATAGTTCATCCAATTTTTTACCTATGTAAATACCTAAATATTGTATAAACTCTGTCTGCTATTTAAATTGATAACATTCTTTAAAGTTTGATTCAGCTGTATTCCAATAGCTATAAATTTACATTTACTTTCAGTTATTCTTTATCGGGAGACTGTGCTTTATTCTTTAATTACCTCCATTAAGTGTTATATCGCGTTTTCACCCATTTCACACACATAGATCAGGAGTAATTATATCTATCATTACATCTTTTAACCTGCTAGCTAATATTGCTGATATGATCTGAGGATCTGTGTTAAGTAATAATAAAGGTCTATATGATGCACATTTCGTGGCATCTGTCCCTTCTTTACGTATAAGTGTTACAACAGATGAAGCCCTTGTTGTGCCCATTTTCTTGTATCCGGGGGCGCTGCCAGGAATTTGGGGCCTCATGACAAAAAATAAAATTGGGCCCCCTCTGTGCAGCTTTTACCACCACATCTCTAGGACCTAACTGTCCCATCCAAAGCTTTACATAACTCAGTGGACTCAGAGAAGGTATTTTTTGTAAATGAGAGAACAGCACACATGGGATGCAATACATTGCATTAGATGATTTGCTGTAAGATACCCAGTCTCTCGTCACCTTTTCCCTACCATCGGCGGCCTTCCTGTACAGTAAGTATTCTGGGAATGGTTTTCCCTCAAAATCCTGTAGCAGTACATCATCATCATCTCCGGTGCCCAGTGCCCTCACAGAATCCTCTCTGCCCCTATCATTCAAATTTGTTGACCACAACCCTGCTTCATCCATTTTATGACTTTGTCTGTTGTCTTCCACCATGCATCTCTCATCCTCATCATTACTGTTACTTTCTTTTCCTTCTTCCTCTGCTTCCACACTTCTTCCTCCTTCTACCTGAGAGGGCCCTGGCTCTGTTGGATATCACTGACTTATCTGTTTTTAACTCTGCTAAAAGGGGCTGGGACAATTACTTAATATTAATATCTTGCTAAACGTTTCGCAAAACTGATGGTGATTAAATGTAGGCTAACACTAGTCTGTAGCTAGCTAGCTTACCTCACTATCAACATTAAACCAACAGGTTAATACCACTCACATACAATAGCGCCCCACCTTATTTGGTGAAAAACTGTGTTACAGTTTGACACCCTTTCCTTTGTCTTTCCTCTCTCTCTTTTTCTCTTTCCTTTTTTGAAAACCAGATTTTGAATTAACATTACTTTGCAACATTGTGATCACAAGGCAGGCCCAAACCAGGACCAAACCATTTTATACAGATACAGGGGGTAGTCGGTCAATATGGATATTTACTTTTTGGCAGTGGGGATATTTGACTTTTACTGCCAAAACAGGTAAAAACAAAGAGATCATTAATTATATTATTATATTTGAAATACATTTACTGAGTGATGATGGTTTAATAATTTGATTATTTCAGTTTTTACCTATTTTTTTGGGCCCCCGTCAGTTATGGAGCCTTGGAATTGTCCTAATATCCCCCCTCTATCCAGCGCCCCTGCTTGTATTCAGTGCCTAGTTTTCTCTAACGAATAAAGGATTTACCTGATCTGTAAAAACTTTATAGAATTCATTGTAAATCCATCATTGCCTGGAGATTTTCCAGTTTTCAACTCCTGTGGTTCTATTTGGTATGTTGTCAGTGCATGTTTGTTTTTGTGTTCCTTTTTTCTTTTGTATTATTAAACAATAAATACGTTGTAGTGCATCAAGAAAAAACATATAATAACATGTGCCTCAATCTGAAAAAACTACAATCAAGTAGAAAAAAGAGAGATATAATTACTTTTAACAGATAAAAGCTGCCTCTGTATACTTATCAGGTACACATCTTACAGGTTTCAATGAAAAGTTGAACTGGGTAAACCCCGCCCACTCTGTAAGTGATTTGATTTTGCCGTGCAGCCCGGTCTGGAATCTTGCATCTTTAATTCTCCTGCTTCGGTTCACAATTTTGTATGAACCAATCAAAAACTGGCTTATTAAACGGCGCGCTATTAGCGGGTTTAGCACGATGATGATGACAGAAGCAACCAAGCAGCTTCTTGTTTACATTGAACATAGCGCCGAACGCACACCGCAGAAGCTCATTAAA
This sequence comes from Etheostoma cragini, assembly GCF_013103735.1. Classification (NCBI taxonomy): domain Eukaryota; kingdom Metazoa; phylum Chordata; class Actinopteri; order Perciformes; family Percidae; genus Etheostoma; species Etheostoma cragini. Next base: position 11,204,301 of record NC_048407.1, on the reverse strand, counting down.
CCCGTTAATGCCGCTTACGCTTCTAGTTGCTGAATCTATCTTAATTTCAGATTGACAAAGGTCAGTTTGAACGTTGTTTGTCAGATTTTGAGAGACTCTAGTCACACAAATTTTGCTCCTCGTGTCTGGGTTTGCACTCCACCAATAAGATTGGTCATTTGAGTCCGACTGCCGTCAGTGCCCGCCTTCCGAGTGAAAATGTCAGGGCCGCCGAAATGAAGACAGACGGCCCCTCTGGAACCCTCTGGATGGACTGCGGCACGGAACACACCAAACAGGCGCTTAATCATCTCTCTCCCTAGCTGAATTCTATACAGACTGAGCACAATCCGTGCAAAACAGGGCAAAGACAGACAGCAAGGTGAAAAAGTCTGCAGGCAGATGCTAGGCAAACCCGACCACATCCTCCTTGGCTACGATGGATGGGTTGTTTGAAAAGTCTTCCGTGTAAAGAAGTAATACGGGTTGGCTGGTAACTCAAGCTAGAACTATGCATATAGACTGAAGAGTAGAAGATTCTCTCAAACTGTTTATACCTAACTGCCCTACTATACACACAGACACAAAAGAAGCTTTCTATGTCTCTCGCTTTCCCAACTTCTTCTTCAGGCTGACATTTCCTCCCCTGGTGTGAAACGCTATCCTTTGGCCTCTGGGAGCAGAGGGTGAAGACAAAGCCCTGGCACTAAACTCTGTCTTGGCTCTGTGTACGCAACACACTTTCCTCATCAATATGTAAATGCTCTTTTATCGGGCATAAAACCTGTTTTTACCCCTAGCGTATCAACATCAAGTGTAAAACTGTTCACAAAAACAGTAAAGTTAAACTGTTAAGCTGAGTTTGCTTTCAATACATTTGGTGGTGTTATGTTTGCCAGTCTGGAAAGCTTTCATCATTCAAAAAGCACATCCAAAATATGTAGGAGATCATCGGTAATGTTATGTAGCACACTGGTGCTTTTGATGTAAACTGAATGGGAAAGCATGACAGTATGCTGTGTTTGGGATGCCCGTTTTATCTTTTCCCTCTGATCTTTGGAGAAAGAGAGAGGAAGAAAAGGAGAGAGAGACCCACAGACAAACAGAGAGAAGAGAAAAGACTGCCAGCAGATCAAGAAAAGAGAGAGTGGGTGAAGGGAGTGACAGGGGCACCATATCAAAGGAATAAAAGAGAATGTGTTATCAAGGAAAAATGGATCAATGAATTCACTTCATGCAAAAAACAGCAAACAGCAGACATATTGAAATCCTATTATAGAGAGAAAAGTGAATAATTGATGCCTTCTTCTCTTTTTTACACTGATTCCGATTTTCTTTTGGCTGCCTCAGATGGGTTTACAAGTGGTTCAGAAGTGTATTAATGATTTAGATGTGAGCTTGAGAGCTGCTTGCTTTCAAAAAATAATAAATAGTCCGCTTGTATTAATGGCACATATTCTACATATTCTGATGGTTGATTATGTGTGTGAAAGGAAAACTGAGAATGATAAAGACCAACAAGAAATAGACATGATTAAAATCAGAAGTTTGCTACTTGGAAGCTGCAATGTGAATCATGTGATACTCTGTCCTGTTAACTTTTCACGTTTCACTAATAATAATAATAATAACAACAGCAAAAATATTTACAATTTGCAGACAACAAACATTTTTCAAAGTTATGCTGTCAACCTTTACGATTGCAGAGAAAACCCTGTTTGCGGTATCAAGTTTGTGGTGGTTCCACGTTTAAGGAGACACAAATACTTAAATAGTGTCAAAATTAAAACATATACACATAAGCAACCCTTATATCAAGTTTGTGGGGATAGCTTTCATAATATGTACTGTAATTCTAACAAACTAAATTCAATAAAGCTAAAACATGTCCACTAATTAATTAATTTATTCTTTAAATTGACCTATGGTGGAAATTGCAGTAAATTGCAAGAGACAACTCTTACGTCAAGCACACAAATGTGTGCGTTTATTTTTTTAGGAAAAACGTACCTCATTCCAAATGTGCGGATGGGACGACCATTGGCAGCTTCCTAAGGGGGGCCGTGGCTGTCGGTCACCATGTCCAAACAGGATGCAGGCAGGATGCTCTCGGCTTATATGGATGAAAAGCAGCCTGCCGACGCTCATGGCCGCTACTGAGCGCCGGCCTTGGCGTTTCCCAACCCGCCAAAAGTCCATGGCGAACTGCATTTGTTAGCCTTGGGTCCAAAATTTGCATGGTAAAAGCACAAGGCCGAAGACTGTTGGGGGCCAGAAGACCACACCAGAACTACACTTAGCAAAGGTGAATTATGTATGTCACATTCAAAACACTGTTCTATTTAAACAGCACAGCTCAATAAACAATTTGTTGTATGTAAATTGTAAACCAACCTCAATTCAAACACAGGCAAGTAGAGGCAAGAAGAGAAAGAAGCTGAATTATGTTGTGAACTGGATCTAGTTGCACAATAAGTCATGACTCAAAACCAAAAACTTAATGAAATGGAAAGAGCATTAAAGGAAGCAACAGAAGAAAAAAGAGAAAGAATACTTGCACCACCCACACATATTGTACTGTAGCTCTGCTGACTAACACCAGTGGAGCATTTCCAACAGGTGCGGTTGTCTACGGTTCAGTGACGAAGTCCTTGGGGAGGACAAACCATGGAGAAATGCCAGGTAGCTCAGCCTCAGGTGGACTTTTTCCCTTTGCTCAGGAGCAGCACAACATCTCCACAGCTATCAGAAGTATGAGAGCAAGGGGACAAAAGTGCACTGAGACTGGGAATATTGTCCTCAGTCATCTGGCTGGCTTACTGTTAATGGCCAGGTTTATGATAAACAGCTGGTCTTAAGAGGCTTCTGTACATACCTGGAAGATGAAATGCTTCTTTCCTAAGTTCATTCTCTGCTGCTGAAACCTGTGTTTTTGTTTCCCTGATACTACTCTCTTTTCTCGAGCTAGGTGACGTTTGTTTGCAAAGGTCTAGGACTTCTGGAGTTTGTTTAAGGTGCATAAACACAGAAATATTAAATAAACATATACACTATATAATATTCTTTTGGTTTGTAAAGTGCCCGTATTATGAAAAAAAAAACACCTTTTCAGGAATTTGGGGTGTTACTTTGTGTCTCTGTGGCTTCCACACACATACAAACACAAAAAAGCTATTCATGCTGTTCTGAGTGGGATACGGTTTCTGAATGTCCTCTGCCTTCATTCTCCGGGTGAGTTGTTCACAATCGGCATGGCTTTCTACTTAACTAGCCGAGATAAGGTAGCTTGTTAGCGCTAGCATGCTAGCTTGTTCTCAATGGTAAAACACTGCTACAGCACACACTAGTTCACCATAATCTCCAAAAGAACTACTTCCATGTCCCTGCTCTGCAGGTATTCCAAAAGCACGCCCTCATTTAGAAGAAGTCTCCCAGCTAATCCTGCCCTGGACTGACCAAAGTTGGAGAAAGAGTTATCTAGCTGATATGATCTTACTTAGCCACTGAGCATGTATACCTCCCAACAAAGATAGTATAGAAGTGAGATGTCTCACTCTGTAGCTAAAACAAGTGAGATGCCTCACTCTGTAGCTAAAACAGAGACCTAAACACACAGGGTGATAACAGGATCTGCAGCAATGTGTAGTACAAAAAAAATTTGTTGTTTTTGGAAAATTAAACCATGTAAACCTATTCAGGTACAACATCAAAATACAATTAAAGACCTGGAAAGAGCATAATAAGGGCGCTTTAAAATACCATCATTTTCTAGACTGTTGGGGAAGGTTGTATGGATGTTTCACAGGGGAAGGATTTTTGTTTTGTTTTGTTTTTTTGAACAAGGTGTAATTACTTTAAAGAAATTCTTTTGATTGCTAAACTCATACATTGGATAATTAGATACTAAAACTATAACTTCTGAAAGAAGAAATGGATGATTATTTCTTAAACAAATAAAAAGCAATGCACCATTGATTAATTCAATACACTCAGGGGTTTGACAGCTGAAACCTCACTTTGTCTGGTATGACCAGTAGGTTATGGTGGCTAATGCTATCTTACGTTAAGTACACCGATATATACCGCCTTTATAACTGACATTACTTAATATAACTTAAAAGACTTGCCTCTCTGTGCTACTGATGCACTACATTTTAGCATTTATTAGCATCGTCCTTAATTTGGTATTTATGGTATGCTAATATATTAGCCTCTTTATGGAACAAAAGTATATTCAGAAACAAAAGAAGATTTTTGTGTTACTCTCTTGTCTGGTATTGGGTCAGGTGACCCTACTTTAACCTGGTGTAGTACAGAACTTCAACTCTAAATTGACCTTAATCAAAAAAAAATCTACAATTGTAAACATGATGCTAATGTGACAACAATCATCACCAGCTCAACAAGTCAGGAGACCAAGCGGTGGACTATCAGTAGAGTAAAGCATGTTGTAGCTCAGTCTGTAGGGAGTTGGGTTGTGAAGTTCAAGTCCCCATAGGGACCAAAGTATGATAGTGGACTGGTAGCCCGTAGAGTTGCCAGGTAACCTCCTGGGCACTGCCAAGGTGCTCTTGAGCAAGGCACAAAACCCCCAACTGCTTGCGCCTGTCTGTTGACAGCTGCAGCCCCCTCACTCTTACATCTTTACATTAATTTATGTATAGGAACTGAGCATGTGTGTGTATTTCAGGCTTGTTTGTAAGGTGCATTCTAACGACAGAGTAAAAACACTGTAATTTCCTTTGCGGGATTAATAAAGTATAAATCATTATTAATATTATTTTGTTATGTTCATCCACAGACTCAGTCCTCCTTGGCACACCACAGCGCTTGGACAGTTCTGTCTTCCAGTAGCCATGAGGCTCCACAGCCGAGGTTGACACCCACATGAGAACTATATTGCGCTGACCTTTGACTTCTGACTACCGACTCATGGACTCTTGGATGGAGTATATTCTTAGTGTATATTTATTATCCGTATTTATTTATTGGTACCTATTGTACTGCTGTTCCTGCTGTTAAGACACCTGAATCTTCCCACGGGGATAACAACACTGTATTAAGACTACAGTGTAGTCTTGAGCTGAAAACCTAAATCCAAAGACTAAAATGACCTTAAGCAAGTGAGAACCAGAAAAACGTTTTAACTTTTCCTATGCTCAAATTTCTTGTAATTAAAGACAAACACACAGAGACAAAAATCTACAGTATTGAAACATCCTGTCAAGCTAGTTCAAGTCACTCAGGCTAACAACAATTAGGGCCCTGCAATTAGTCATCATAATACTGCAGCTCACTGGGCAACGATATTAAATGCAGTTATGGATGGGCTTAACCAAGTGAAACATCCACCAAGTGCTAATGATAGCAAGACAGTGCACATAATAACAAATTGTGCTCTGCCTTCATAATGAGACAAATGAGCTGAATGAAATATGGAGAAAAGGCAGAAGGAAGAGCAACAGTTTACTGAGAGCAGTGTTTCACTCAGAATTAGAATCTACTTGTGGTGGAAGACGACCCAGGGTGGGGGTACACACACGGAAAGAGGTGCAGACTTCTTATATTAATTGTACTGCAAATATTTTTATACAAAATTCTGCAGGTAACAATTCACAATTTTAAATGTAATGGTATAATGCAGTAAGAGAAGGGGGCTTTTTGCATCTGATTTAACAACAAAGTCAGGTTTGGCTTCTCAGTTGAAAAGTGTAGGAGTGACTTATGAAAGGGAACTCCTATTGTAGTTAATTTGTACAATAATACAATAGTGTTATGAGTACAAAACAATATGAAGTGTAATGTTTTCTATTTTTAAATATTTGTGAATAAATTGTCTGTGATGTAGATTAACCGACTGCCCCTACAGTTCAGCTTGCATGTGAACTTTAGATTGTTCAAATGTAACCATCATAGTTTTAAATAAATGATTAAGTGAACAGGTGGAGCAGGACAACTTCTCTGCATATTCAGAGTCAAAGCACTCAGAACTTTTATGTTGGACTTTTATGTGTAGGCTACTCCCATATGGCTCACATCAGGTGTTAAAATGAACTGCACCAAAACACAGGGAATCTTATTTAACGTGACATGCAAGACGTTTTTTTTAATTTTCTTTCCAGGTTATGAAATTGTCTCAATTTAATATTGATAGACAGCACAGACAGAGTCACAGACTCCGGGGGGTGGAGAGCTCTGGCCCCGTCAGCAGCGGTTTCCGCTGCGCCGCCGGTCCACAGAGCAGCACGGTCACCTGGAAAGTCTGGTATAGTCGAGGAGGATCCAGCTGTGGCTTGTAGCTGATAATAAAGTTATTTAGCCCTTTATGGCTTGTTTAAAATCAATACAACTATCTACAGCTAATGTGCCAGGTTGGTGATAGCTTATGCTGTAGCTAACGTTGGGATTGCAGCTCATCGGCTAAAGTTAACGCAGCAAAAGTATGTTAACATTAACATAGCCTGTCAGAGGGTGTGTATGTGTGTGTGTTTAAGTGAGGTACTTTGCATCATATTTTTTATTAAATGAAAAATGACAGTTTCAGAAACACTAAAAAGTCACACATAGTCACTTTAATGTACTTTGAGTTATTGAGAATTGGCTACAATTGAAAGTTAAAGCTTCTTTTATTAACATTGCGTTGCATACAATATATCATTTATTCCGTTTCTCTTCATATTATTCTGGTGTTTTAGGGAAAGAAAATATTATAGTCCATATTTGCTGGATTTTATGTGGCAAGATGCGGTCTGGAATATCTGGCTTTATTTTTATCGCTAGATGACATTTCATAACATCATTACTTCCTTGTCAGAAGTATTTTAAACCTTAGAAGAACTGATTACTTACTAATGTACATCCTGACACATCGTCCCCAGGACATTTACTCTGTAATTGAACTTCTGACAAATAGCTGTATGTTACAAATAAACAATACAATTACCATTCTTTTTATGTAACAAAGGGGTGTGAAAAAAATAATTCAATATGTACTTGCTGCATTTATATACTCTCTTTTTCTCTTATAGTGCTTCAACCCAGCGCAGGAAAAAGTCATGACAGACCACCTGACTGCGTCTTTTTCATCAAAAAAGAGTCTTACTATCATCCAGTATCTCCTGTCTGCATTTTAAAGGATTTATACCAAAACAAAGTTTCAACCTGTTTAGGCTCTTCTGAACAACTAACATTTTAAAGATCATCACTGCATAGAGACATGCCTTGTTTTTCACTCACTGAAGATCTGTTCTGACTTCAGAAATCTGGGCTCTAAACTGGATGCTCTAGTTTTATGTGTAGTGTTTTGTCAAATGTAATTTAAATGTTTTCTTTTTATTTGTGGCGTCGCCTAATCTTTCTCTATGCAGTAAAAACCCGGAATAAAGACCGGAATCAACGTCATATTACTAACCATTAAACTCCGGGATGACTCTAGCTGTCTTCTCAGGGGGAAAAAGATTGATGTCGGAAAAAGCAACTTCTTCTTCAGTGTGTTAATTAACGGCTCGCAAACCGAGTTTTAGGCCTCCACCGCCACAGCGGTCAACACTGATTGTGTGGCAGGCCGCCACAAATATATCAATGTATGGGAAACACTGGAGAGCTAACAGAGCATTACAATTGCAAGCATGGGCCTGGTCGAGCATGGGGAATTTTCTGAAACAAAGTGCAACATGTACCAGAAGGTATACGTATGATTTATGCACTTGTATGTGCAACATACTTTTTTGCACTGTAGGTGAAGGGTTGAAGAGTTGGAGAGAAATTTGAGGACTCTAATAGCCCAAGGAAGTAAAAAGTCATTCTGCAATATTTCTTACTTTCAGAAATGTGTGAAGGTCAAACTACTTCTCACACACCCACGCATGGATGCTCCTCCTGTTTTTTTCCCCACCAGTGTGTTGAAAATCACTTTGTCTTCTGTCCTGTTCTGCTTGTGCTATGTGTTGCCTACTGCCCTGTGCTGGGATTTTGTGTCCTACAGTTTGAACAGACACAAAATGATTTGTCCTGTACCAGAGTTTATTGATAGTTTATCAAACTACTCAGGATGCTCTAATGTAGCCTGTATTATTGTCATATTAAATAGCAGTATTTCTTAGGGTTTTCAATGCCACGTAAAGGAATGATTTAGTCCATCAATAGATTCTACTAAATTTTTTAATCAATTTGTAATTTTTTATTATTTGTAATCAAATCTGGGTAACATTTACAACAAAGCCACATTTGTCTTGAGCATGTCAGTAAGTTACACGCTCATTTGCAGATAAATAACTGATACGTAGCTATTGTTTTGGACCACAGCCAAGAATACAAAAGCCCAAAGCAGGGTCTCTGGGAGAGTTTGGTACGGCCTGACTCTGGATGGAAAAACTGAGATCCCATTAAAGCTAGCTGTACAGCAGAGCATTCGTAGCGGCTGTGGATGACAGGGCAGTTGATTGCTGGAAGTCAAAGAAATTTTTTGCACCGGTGATTTTCCTTTAGTGCTGGCTAAAACCTCTTTAGGAGGGAGCCAAAAATCCCCTATGCGGAAAGAACCTTGGTAACCATTGCCACCTTTTATGCATTTATGATAATCCCCCCACCAGCCTTGGTTGGTGTGCCTTGGATGCCGGTACATCAAGTATTCCGTTACAATTAACAAGGTACAGCAAAATACACACTTCATCTTCCATTGTATTTCATTTAATTTTTTATGATTACCACAGTCCTGCAAAAAGGTTATTGCTGATGTTGATGCACTAACAACAACCCCCCACCTATCTCTTCATATACAAAAAAGGTTGGAAACTGCAAATACACCACAGAAATAGCCAGGACCCACAATGCACTGTGCCTGGCAGCCAGGAAGCAGATGGTATGGCTGCCCTATCTGGATAGCCTGGGCCCAATAGTGGCACCGGTTGTTGCTTTTGATGAGCTATGCACATAAGAAACCAGAACATCTGGTCTGACCATGTGGCATCTCCATTTGTCCAAGGCCCCTTGAAGCAGGCATCACACACTCAAACACACACACACACACACACACACACACAGACACACACACACACACACACACCTTCCTCCGCCATCTGCATCCACGCAAATGTGAGCTAATTCCAATGAATGATGCATGTTATGCACAGTGGGGTGGTGAGAGGCTGGGCGAGATGGGGGGGGGGGGAGTATGGGTGGTAAACCCACCATCCCTCAACAGAGCCCCTGCTTTCCTGTCATCTTTTTTTGTGACTTTGATTAAAAAGCATCCCACTCTTCCCCAAACAACTCACGAATATGCAGCAAGGTAATAAGCCCCGGCTCAAAGCAACTGATTTGTCAATTGTCTGCATTTCATCAAGAGTGAGTAACACCTCAAGGGTGCTATAATCGAAAGCTGTAAAAAGAAGAGGGAGGAAAGAGCCTGTTCACCATTAGATTGCTGCGTTATCTTAATCATTAGGCACTTCGGGAGCTTAATTAACGACCTGACAAGAGCTGGGTAGAGAATTTGGAGTTGATTGGTTGTCGGAGGTGTTGAGTGAGCATACCGAATGCTAAGTCAGGGGAGGAAATCTAGCGAGAGAGAAGAGCGGCTGATTCGCTTTCAAAAACCAATTCACCAGCAGCCATTAGACTGTTTTAATTAAGCATGATTAGAGATGCGATTACAATGATGGGTTTGATAACTAGTATTAAATCATTCATCCATAAATGTTATGTTAAAATAGATGAGGGGGATAAAACGAGAGAGAGAGAGAGATTGAGGAGGGGCGGAGTAGAGGTGGAGTGTGAGTAAGATGTACGGAGAAGATATCTGTGTGAGAGATTGTAAGAAAGAGGAAGTGAGAGAGAGAGAGAGAGAGAGAGAGAGAGAGAGAGAGAGAGAGAGAGGAGGGGGATGGCTGGCAAGCTGCCACCAATTAGTTGGATGTGCTCAATTGCAGGAATTCTCTAGTGTCGTGACTCATGTTGACAGGTGTTCAGGGTGAATTATTTCTACTGGGGAGACAAGAGTGTGTGCGCACACAAGTACACGCACATTAACCCCCACACACACACAGAGCTCATCCCATAACCCAGCTCTCATATATTTCCAGCATGTTTATTGCTCTGGTCGGCAGAAGAAAATGAGATTGGACAATCTTTCCTCCTTTTCATTCTCTCCTCCTCTTCTCCCCTCTGCTGACTGGCTGACTGGGTCATTTTTAAATGCCTTGTAAATTTGTCAGCCATATTAAGTGCCCATTAAAGGGCATCAAGCTGAAAGGGAAAGCAGAAAAGAGTGGCTCATATGGCAGTCCCTGACTGGCATTGCTCCCACATCCATCCAGCTTAATGGTGCCCGCCCACTGTGGCACCGGGGAGCCGTAGCTGTGATGTATTGTGGCACGGATGGACACAAGCTGGAAGAGGCCGATTAGCTACCATAGGCCAGAATGTTTTGAGGTAACCTGGCTTGGACTTGCTGCTTGGCAGCTGTCATAATGCCCTGGCATGGTGATCTGTGGCCCTCTCTCAAAAGGTTTACTGGGTAATCAGGAGTCTGAGGTACAGTTTTAGTTGGAACTAGCAGTTGGAAAATTCTAATGGGGGGACAATCCAAGAAAGAAAAATCTTAACAGTGCTATTGAAGGCAATGTCAAAGACAGTTGGAGTTGGAGTCCTGTGCACTTTGCCAGCGGGGGTGGACTGGGTATGTAGAAAAACAGGAGTTTTCCTGGGAAACTGGTGGAAATATGGGTTATTCTAGCAATACTAATGGGAAAATATAAAGCTAGTGCCCCATGCTGTTTGTCGGTTCTGCTTTAGACTGGCCAGAGGCATCTGATACAGGTTTGTTTGTTTCGGGTCAAAAACCCATTACATCCTATAAGTCTGTCTATCTTTCTCCAGCCCAAATCTTTATTTTGGTATGCGTTACTCGTCACACACTGACCTGACCTAATAGATACAATGCAACTGATTTAACCTAACTAATATGCATTTTGCAATCAGTCAGACATGCCATTATTGTCAGTTTAAAATGCATAAACAAAATGTTTAAATAGTGGTAATAATATTCCAGAAAAGGGGATCAAAGAGTGGTGGAGCAACACGGTGAAACTCAAATCAATATGCTTTGTCAGACCAGCACATTCAGTATTTGAAGTTTGTCAACAACCAACAGTAAAAGTGATTTTTTTCTGATATTTAAAAACAAATTATACAACCCTGTATAACAAACATCCTTCAGTAGAACACAAGATGATCACAAAATTCCTCAAAACAAAGATCCTCATTTATGTCAGCAGTACTCTTCTCCAATTCCATGCTAATCAACAAAGGAAAAAGTGGTCTTAATCAATTAATTTACATCACTGAGCTCTGCGCCACATAATGTCAATAAAGGAATGGCTGATAAATCTTCAGCCTTGTCCAAAGCAAAGTAGCCAGGGTCCATTTTCTGATGGACACAATAAAAAGCCACTCTGCTAAATCGATGAGAAAGACAGAAATGACAACTTGTCCATGAAAGGATGCTGTGAGGCTCATGTTGCCCTGTTCAGAGTAAGGCCTCCAAATGTGCTAATGTTGGTCAACTGTCCATCACAAAGATGCAAGAACAACAAGACTGTTGGTGAACATGCATGTGACCCTTGGGAGTTGCTTGTGAAGACTTGATTTCATAGAGGTCTATGTACAGTACAGTGTCTGAACAAGTCAGAGCTCAACAGTAACACCTACGCAATTGAAAAAAGTTGGCTTATTCCAACTAAGTTGTGGTTGTGTAACTCGTAAATGTGCAAGTGCAGCTTTGTGGCCAAAGTTCAACTAAGAGAAACTTAAAACTCCTAAACTCCTAAACTCACTTACCTCCACAACACACGTCCAACAGCCTTCCAGCATTAACAGCAGGGGAATAGGATGCTGTCAATTTCACTGTGGAGAAGAAAGGAAAAAGTTTGTTGTGTGCATCTCTGAATTTGATAAGTCATGTAACTTTACTCTCCAATGCTACCAGGACTGGGCACAACAGATAATTTATTCTTTCATTATTTATGCCATGTGTTTGTATACAGAATGTATACATACCCTGAGTCCTAAGTATCTCTGACTATTTCTATGCATTAAATGTCTTCATACAATTTATTATACAATATGTACTTTCAATACACATCCCTCTTTGTTTGCTTTCCTTCCTGCAGCTGATTTAATGAAGTTGTATGGAGCAGAAGTCTCCCTATGCTGAGACTGGATATGAAAGAGAGCCCTCAGAGCCATGGCGGCATAGGGCTCTCTCTCTCTCCCACTAATGAGCTGAGCTTTCAGTGTGCCCACTAATTAGTTCATCTATAACTCTAAGCACTAAATTACTCTCCACCACCACAGAGAGCCGAGAGAGGGGATAAGACTGACAAATGCCTTGGCGCGCGCACACACACACACACACACACACACACACACACACACACACACACACACACACACACACAACACACACACACACTTTGAGCTGTGAGGCCCAGGAGAAGTTTTTCTAAACTTCCCACGCTCAAACACGCTGTTCAGGCAAAGCACATTGATCTTCAGTTTCACCCTCTCTTGTGTTCTCTCTGTCTCTATCACTCTCCGCCTTACTATATGCACGATTCACGGATTAACAGAGATGTACTCATTGAAAGATGTCCATAAGCAAGTGAATATGTAAAAAAATAGTTATGTGCTTTCCCAAGGCTTTATCTGCCTTGCATAACAAAAAACAGTGAGGTGAATACAATTATACCACATTATACACATCCAAAAAGATTTTCTTTTCTCTTTACTATGTGTTTACTACACTCTTTCTTACAAACAGAGACAAGCGCGCACACACACACACACACACACACACACACACACACACACACACACAAACAAACATACACACACACACATCATGTGTACAGTACAACTGTGTACTAACATGCAAATCAATGACAGGAACAACGCCCTGTCAAGTTATTATAATAACCTAATAACTTTCCACTGTATTCAAATTTGAATAAAAAACAGTTGCACTGTAAAAATGATAGAAAGAACTTTATTGTCTCAACAAAAGAAGAGGAAGTTCTCTAATCATAATCCCATCTGGTCTATGCAGGTATGTATGATAACCCGTTGTAAACCATACATCCAGGTGTGTGGAGGTAAAATGACAATCAACAGCCAAATCTAAACAGAGATACAGATGAAAACACCCATACATATGCTTCTCACACGCTTTAATTTCCTTTTGCCTCTGATTTGACTCCAACCAGCAGAAGCTAAATAAAGTGATCAGCTGGAGGCTCTGCGGTGCCTCCATAAAGGAGTGTGCTGCTCCATTACCCCAAGTCTCATGGGCAAGAAACAAAGACTCAGCAGGGTCATTGCTGTGATTGGTTGGCTTAGAAGTCAATAACTTGCCTTTTAACGGATACAGATATATAGTGGTGTAGTTGCATGGGAACATACAGTATAAGTGTATGGATCTTTAACAGAAGGAGTTCATTAAAGATTGAAAGCAGTGCAGGAAACACAACATACTGATGTTACTTCCGGAAAAGTTAGTCCATAAACTGCCAACAATTTTCATGGTCAAGTAACACTTTTAAGTCGTTTAACAAACAACACTACCAACAAACATGCAGCTTTTCTCAGTCTTTATATGAGAACTCAATATCTTTAGGGTTTGGACTGTTGCTTGGACAAAACAAGCCATTTGAAGACTAGAAGATCAGTTTGTGATGGACATTTTTCACTATTTTGTGGCATTTTACAGACTCAATTTATCATTTGTCAGTAAAGAAATGAAAATAACTGTTAGCAGCAGCCCTAAGTAAAAGCATCTATAGCAGCAAGTATGAGCAGATACTGAATCCAACACATAAACACATACAGTTACTTACTGATAAGGGATTTGTTAACAAAATATCTTTAACGCTCCATCACTGTCATTGCTGACAGGCCAGATGCTGCAAATTTGTCAGATTTGTCAGTTTTGTCATGTTCATAACTCTGATAACAGACTGTCTTATGGCAAAATCCTGCCTCTAAATAACTAAGCAGTTGGGTGCAGTTCAAAAAAACAATGGTGTGAACCTAACAACGGCATTGAGTAGTTGGAAACATTGCAGTAATTCGTCCATGTGTGGAATTTCCCTGATACTCACAAAAGTGTGCTTTGCTTGTGTTCAACTCCATGTACTGTATTTTATTAGCAACTTAGGGAGCAACTACACCGTTGACCATGACTATTTCCCTTTCATCGTGTCAGGCTGTTTTCATAAACCATTATGTAGATATAAAAACGTATGTATGTATTTCATGTATTAATTCCGGTATGTACCACATACAACCAAAAGAGTGCAAAGATCTGCGTAGGGAGGAGGTAGGGCTGGCTGGATGGGTCCTAAAACACAGAGCTTTCAAGCAGGGGAGCAAGGCGAAAATGTAAGACTTTGACCAAGGAAACAAGTGCCTGTGTATCGGGAGTACTACTTAAGGGGACTGGTGTATTAACCTTTAGCCAACCTTTTGTTGGCTAAAGTCACCTGCAATGACTGCAAACTCACGGTGCCCTTTGCAAGCTCACAGTAACCTTTTCTCAAAATGCTTAATTTCACCGTAAAGACCGCTGAACTAACTGTCATGTGAGTGGCCGGCAAGGGGAAATTGCTCCAACTTTACAATCTCTTTAACTTGAAATTCACTGGAAAATATATGATTTTCTCGCCTAAATTATTACCCCCTAAAACATGCTGCAGTTTCCACATGCTTTGGCCCTCTGTGATGACCCTGAGTTCATTGTGAAGCTAACAC
>NC_048407.1:11186056-11189417 GCF_013103735.1 Etheostoma cragini | reverse complement strand
TCCATTGGAACGTGCTGGCACCACAGATTACAATGACGTGTCGACATGCTTTCTAGCGCGCACAGGGAAAAAGTTACATGCGATCAAAACCGAGAAATGATGCATGATCCCAATTTCGAACCACCAGTGGTACACGGACCAAAGCAAACAAACTATAGGTGTAAAAGCGCACTAACAAGGATTGGCAGGTTCTCACCAAATCAATCTCCTAAGTGCTCACGCTGCCTTGTGGCTACTCCCGGCACATACAGACATAAGATGTGGGACTGTGGTCCATTCCGTTTGACCCTCTGTGTCATCTGCTCTATCAACCATTGTCAAAACAGGTGTATCCTTTAAGTTCTGGTTTCATTAGCTGGTTTGACTGCTGCCAAACATTTGTTGCCACCGGATGGAATTAGAGTCTCAATATGTCCCAGTGGTATTTATTACTCTTGGTCATTTTCTGTTTCCAATGTTCCATTGTCAAATTAATTTATGCTAAACAGGATAACATGTATTCCCTAGATTCTTATAGGGGATGCAATGATCACTTTTTCAATCCCAATACCGATTCTGGTACCTGGGCTTTGGGCATCCGCTGACGATGTGTACCAATGTTTGCTGTAATAATAAGCTGCATGTCTCACTGTGTGGAAGTGACTGGGATCTTTCATTATATGTATGGCTACACTTAAAAATTGATTACCTAACAATAATAATTTTGTATAACAAAATGTAACAAATAAATACATAGATATTCATTTCCTAAATTTTTATTTATAGTTAAAATAATAACTAGTCATAAAGAATTTCAATGAATAGATCAGTCCACTTGTCACCAATACCCAATCCAAGTATCTGAGTTAGTATCGGGGAATCCTTAATTACTTAGATGTCTGATTTTAGACTATGGTAGGTTGGTTCTTTTTGGAAAATATTGATTTTGATAAACTGATTGACATCATGCAGAATAATCTAAATACTTACCATAAAGTAGGTACTACACAAGGATAAAATATTTATAAGATATTAAGACAAATTATAAACAAACAAACAGTCTCATTTTAATTTGGTGCAGACTAGAAATGTTAGAGGGGTTCACCGGTTTTATATTATACTGTGGTGATACATTATGATGCTGAGCTGATAAAAAAGATTTATGAAAGAAAAAAAGAAGAAAAAAGTAGGAGAAGCAGGTGATGACACGCAGAAAAATCTGCTAAGGACCAGCAAGTTCACTAAAAAACAGTAAGTACCCATACACTCTCTCCGGGCAGGATTAAAATCACTGAGCAGAGCAGGTAAACGCACCTCACATGGAGAAATAAATCCAGTCCGAATGGGGCTTTAGACCGGTGGCTGGGATCATAAACACTGTCTATGAGAGAACCCAAAACTACTGCCTACTGAAAAAAAACTCAGTCAACTGTCTTAGACTTTAAACAACCAACCTGCTGTAGTGCAGATTTACAGCAGTTTTCCTCTGCAGTACAAATGTGAAATAAGTTGCAAATGTGTTAAATTAAGATATAAAAAGTTGGGGTGTATCAGCTAAAATGTGGGTACAGATTTGTTCCTGTGGTTTTTCAGTGCATGGGTAGTTATTTTCCCTCTGCACCTCCTGCTTATTACATTCCTGCTTTCTTTGGCTTTCTTAGAATCTAACTATAGGCTGAAAGTGTGTGTGTGTGTGTGTGTGTGTGTGTGTGTGTGTGTGTGTGTGTGTGTGTGTGTGTGTGTGTGTGTGTGAGATCAGTGTGAGTGTTTGTGTACGCATACACACACTCTACATGGTGTAATAGGCTACGGGGGTGGTGTTCATAGTCTTAAACAGAATGGATGCAAAATCCACATTACACAACACATTCCCATTCCAGAATAGTGATCCATCAAGCCCTTGCACCAAGCATCTGTACATAAACCTCAATTATGCTAATGCTAATCCCTGGGACATTGACATAAGTAGGCAAGGAGGCTAACGGCTAAAGACTTTGATGTGTGCTGCCATTTGGCTGGGCCTCCTAAAAGACTAGCATTGGACCCCCAACTCCACTAAGGCTTAAGGAGGAAAAACCAGCCCGGCCTTGTCTGTTCCTCTACTGATTACAAGAGCTTAGGGGAGTTCTTTTATTTGCCTCTTTGGTATGGACCCAATCATGGGTGTCAGTTCTCTTCACTGCTGCTTGGCAGTCCTTTTCCTCACCCCTCCCCTCTGCCATACTTCTGCTTTCTTTTGTTTTTCATCTTGTTGTTGCCTTCAATGTGGTACATTAACATCCAACACCTCATATTTTTATTCCCATATTGGTAATTTTTCAGAATATATGAACAGTTGTGATGGTGTTAATCCCTATTCAATTCTGTTTGTATGGCCAGGATCAGAAATAACAAAAGAAAATTCTAGCATCTTACATTTTGAGGGCTTTATTCAAGGAGAGAGACTCTTTCGGGACTCTGTGGTCCACATAAAACCTGTTTCCCAAAAAAACCTTGGCACAGTATACTCATTGCATGTTTGCATAATGGGACTTGCATGATTACAAGTTGCTTTTTGAAAATTGAACCCGTAGCTCTAATCTTTTCTCTTAATAAAAAATAGGAGGTCTGAAACTTCCTGTCAAATAGAAACAATGTTTGCAGTGATTAAGTTCCATTAATGACAAGTGTTTTATGAAGCACTTTGCCCTCTTTCTCACTCTTATGTAAAAATGTCTCCAAGCTTTCAGGAAAAAAAACCTTTCACAAGAGAAGGATTAAAGCTTATTTTCGGTGAATGAGTCACAAGAACACATGAAAATGGGAAAAACACTGCTGACAGTTTGTGTAACAATAGAGATTATGAACCTTTAAGAGGGATTTGGGAAAATAATTGGGGCTTGTTCTTATTTAAGGGGTGAGGACTGTGAAATGGTGGCATAACCTTTTAGGTCTGGATCAATAGAGACAGAAAACCTCGAAGGCAAGAGAATTATATGTTGTAGAAGAGCCTACTGGTACGCCTTGCGGTCAAAACTGGAACATGATGATGCTAAAGGTTGAACTCTAGTTCATACAAAGTGATCAAGGCTGTATGATTAACTGTATTTGCAATAATATTGCGATATGTCAAAATGCGATTTCCTAATCACAAAGGCTGCAATTTGGTCACATGACTAGCAAGAGCGAATCACTGCAACTCTGAGCTGTAGTTTGAAGTTTTTACAGCCCCTTTAATAAAATGAAGGTTTTCTTTGTGCTTAAGACCATACATGCAGTTATTGGATACACTCTTTTGTATACATGTGTATATATACTGTGTATTCCCATAGCAAAGCAAAATTGAAGATGAGATCTCCTTTATGTCACATTTACATCTCCTAGATATAAATGAGCACTAATC
>NC_048407.1:11185384-11185956 GCF_013103735.1 Etheostoma cragini | reverse complement strand
CCATAGCAAAGCAAAATTGAAGATGAGATCTCCTTTATGTCACATTTACATCTCCTAGATATAAATGAGCACTAATCGAGACAAAAGTGGTTTTCTCATACTTCTCAAATGTCTCTCCTGAGAAATAAGTCTCACATAGAGCACTGTGCAAGTTCTCTAAATTCTCTCACAGCTGTCTCTTTTCCTGATCTCAACTAAGAGAAAAATGAGACATACTGTGCCACTTTCAAATATGTCTCAATTTGATCTCAGTTATATCTCAGTGAGAAATATGCATGGTTCTGTCTCTCACTGCTCACTATTTGAGTTCTCAGATTCTCTTACAGTTGTCTCTTTTCTAGTGTTTCAGCAAAAAGAAAAAATAGTAGTGCAAGCTCTCAAATTAGTCTCAATATGAGACATTATTTATACCTCAATCATATCTCAGTTTATCTCATCACAAATTTTGAGAAAAGAATTCAATTCAAGCAAATAATTTGAGATATATGGTTTATTTACATAATTTTCAACTTACAAAATGTGTTGATTTCTGACATAAGCCATACAATTAATTAATTACAATTTTGAGTTCC
>NC_048407.1:11185036-11185374 GCF_013103735.1 Etheostoma cragini | reverse complement strand
CCATTAAAACATAAGCCATGATATGCTCAAAAGACACCTTTGTGAACTTTCTAAATGTTGACATTGTGCTGTTTTGACAGAATTCACAGCAAAGCTCTATTGTATAGGGCATTAATATATTGTGTAACACGTAATAGAGCACATACTGTTTTAATTCAATTCATTCAAGCACCCTGATAATACAATAGAAGCAATTCATCTTGCCCCCATACACCCTGACCATGACCCTTTGTTGCATCCAATATAAACCCAATATTAATGGGTTAAAACTTTTCAAGTGTGTTTGGGAAATTAGCTGCAAAATCAATGCCAGGCATAGATGTCAAGTCAAAGAAAAC
>NC_048407.1:11184714-11185026 GCF_013103735.1 Etheostoma cragini | reverse complement strand
AGTATATGATCCAAGGAAACTACTGTATTAACAGAGGTTTCTAATAGGGGAACAACATGACTGCATGTACCATTTGTTACACTATCATGCAGCAATGTAAAACCGGCAACTTTGAATTCATTAACAAGGGCCCATTTGGCATTTGAATGTTCTGAGGTAAAGAAGAACTCAATCTGTCCATACTTTCTTTGTCCATCACTAGAAAAAACAACTGTACAATTGTTTCTTCTATTGCCTTTCCCATAGTGTTTTGATGTGAGATAATTTCTTTTAACTTGTGCCCTGTGAAAGATCCTTACTGTTTTAGAACTG
>NC_048407.1:11183574-11184614 GCF_013103735.1 Etheostoma cragini | reverse complement strand
GAGAGATCCTGAACACAATTAGTTCTGATTAAGAATCACAGGCCCTGTAAATATAGATTGGTAGATAGAATGCAGTCTTCAGTCGGTCAAACCAAGCATGGCAAAATAGCTTTCTCCTATCCTTCACTTTTTCTTTTTTTTTATCTTTTGAGTTTCTTGCAAGAAAGTTTCTCACCCAAAATCTGTTCTTTGCTAATTCATTAAAAATGTAATCTAAGCAAAATTAGACTAATATTGATCTAGAAAAAAAGTGTGAACCACTGATGTGTCCTCTTGTCTGTGTCAGGAGGTAGCAGCAGCGGAACACAGCAGGGAGTTGTGCCTCCTGGAGGAACCCAAAACGCTGCACTTCATGGGGAACACGCCCAACCTCCAGGTGTCCATGCAGGATATACCACACTCACTCTCGGACATCAAGCCTCTCACCACCTGCCAGGTACACACACCCTCTCTGTCTGTTTGTCTGTAATGATGTATGGTATATTTTGTCACTGAACAGATCCTGCTAACATATGACAAAATAATCTGAGTGTAAGAAAGTGATATACAGGTTGAGATGATATAGGTTTTGTGTTGTGACAAGATGTTTTTTTTACCCTTAATGATTTTTATTCTATTTTATTACCAGCACAAGGTAGCGTGGCACAAGAGAGTATTTCAACTGTTAACTCTATCAAAGACAATGAAGAACCATCTTCCAGATCAGCCTTCAGTGATCCGCCTGATGACCCATCAACTGAACTACATGGCAATGCTGAGTAT
Organism: Etheostoma cragini; assembly: GCF_013103735.1. NCBI lineage: Eukaryota > Metazoa > Chordata > Actinopteri > Perciformes > Percidae > Etheostoma > Etheostoma cragini. Next base: position 11,183,852 of record NC_048407.1, on the reverse strand, counting down.
GATCTATCTCAATTATTTGAGGAAGCTCTCCCTGATATGGGGGATTGGACATATGATGATGGACATTTGTTCAGTGAGGGATTTGAAGAGGGTTTGAGTGAGGACTGTGCAGAAGAGTCAAATTTCAAGGACACAACACACAAACCATTATATGACAATGCATCAATAACTGTTGCAGAGAGCCTTCTGATCATCATGGCTTACGTTAACTGTCATAAAGTAACTGATAAGGCACTTAGTGATTTGCTTAAAATGTTCAAATTGCTTTGTCCTGATAG
>NC_048407.1:11172251-11183474 GCF_013103735.1 Etheostoma cragini | reverse complement strand
AATATGAATATGAGAAGCTCAAATTGATCTCAAGAGATGAGATTGAACAACAGATGAGCAACACATTTTTCCTATGGGTTTTTACTCATGTAACTGTCTAGTAAAGTTCAAAATCAGTGTTTAAGAAGTGTCATCCACATGTTTACATATGCTTATTACAGTAAATAGTAATCAAATTGTCTAAATACTACCAAGTGGGGTAAAGTCAATTTGTTTTTATATTTCTGCAATTTTGTGTGATTTGTTTCTGACTTTCATATGAATGTTTACACCAGGCTTGGTCAGTGCTCGTTATACTACTGTGATTGAAGTAGTCCCACAAAAGATGTCATTCATATAAATTCATACATCACATCATTTCATCATCACATACTTGCCTGGCCTCCAGGAAAGGACAGCTTGTTTAATCTATCTAATCTTGTGTTGTTCTTACTATACAATGATTTATTGCTTATCTTTGTTGAATAATACAGAAGACAAAGAGCTTAAAGAAATAATCACATTTTAACCCTTGTGTTGTCCTATGTGTCAAAGGGACTTGTTTAGTTTGTTTAACACGTTCAAGAGAAGGATGGGTCTAGGGACCCCGGAGGACCAGGATCGTCAAAATACGATTGAATACTGGCCGCGTCTCTTGGACCCAAAGGACGAGATAATGGTAGTGGGAAAAGCCTTTGAGTGCAGGATGTGTTTTAGGACTTGGGAGGATGCGATGAGGGGTAGTGGGAACGTGTTTGACTGCAGGAGGGGTCTCTAGAACTACAAAGGGCAAGGCCTCCTCTAGTTCACGTGAAATAGCATCACATAGTAGCCTACGCAATCGTCACCGGGGCCCCAAAAACTCAACGCAAGGCTGATACAAAAAGTCAAATTAACTGAACGGGTCCCGGTGACCCGAAGGACAACGCAAGGGTTAAATCGCAATCGCAATATTAGTGAAAAAAAATCCAATGAGATTATTTTTCTAAATCGTACAGCCCTAAAAGTGAACAAGTCTTGCCATGACAGTGAGAGGCATGATTCAAACCAATACGGATGACAACTTACAGTCTGTCTTTGAATGTTTTAGTGGGATTGTACTAAGGTGTACACATGAAAAGGGATTCAAATAGTTGTATGAACAAAGAAAACAAAATGCAGACACTGAAAGACGTTGGGGAGATGGCGTTTCAGACAGGGTTCGACAATCTGACAACTTCTTTTGCTTAAAGCCCACTGACGCCTTTAGACTAACAGCCAGGTCCTGTAGACATGCTAACACAACAAGCTGGACAAGTCTACAGGGATTACCGTTGACTCACACTCACAATGAAAGCATACAAACACTTGGGAGCGAAGCCATCTTGACTTTAAGTTAGTGGCAAATCAAAGTCATCACTTGTCACTATTTACTTTCATTTCACAAGCATTTGAGAATTTCCACTCCTCGCTTACGTTGGTGTTCATTGCCTTCACTCCCTCGCTCAAGTTTGCTCTAAACTCGAGGTGCATGCCTATTGTAAGCGACATATTGGTATAAACTTGTGTCTGCCATACTTGGTCAACTTGGTCTGCGTTTTATTGTGAAGCACTTTGTGATTTGTATCTGTGAGAGGTGCTAAACAAATAAACTTACTTCATTACTTACTATTTTAGCACGGTCTGTTATCTCTGTTACATTTTGTGTGTTTCACAACTGCATGAGTAAAAAAACGGTTAGGTAGACTTTTCAAAACATGGCATTTCCTTTCAGCGACCATCTCGTTGATGATTAAGCGGTATTACCTTGCAGGGAGTTAAACATACTGAATGTCAGGAGATGATATTGAGATCTGATCGTTTTCATTTCTAGACACTACCTGTTTGAGCTGTATGTTTTTCTTCCCAGTCCATCAGTTATGTAGCCTAAATAACCTTATCCGTCCTCATATCACTATCGTCACCCATCATGGACATGTTTTACATCCCGGCAGATTCTTTGTGTCACATTAAGTTTTTTTTGCCAATGACAGTTTTCTTTACAACATTGGTGATGCGGCGCATGTAAGTAAAGCCACTGTATAGCAAAGCTCAGTCAGAAGAGTGTGACTCGCTCTTAAACATTTTTAAAAGTTTTTTTTTAGTGTTCCTTGGTTGCAAACTAGTAAGAGCCATTGAAAAAGGAGTTCCACAGGATTGCAGGTGAATGATGTAAAAAACGTTTTTGAAATCAAAAGATTATGAATTATAATTCCGTTAATGACATGGTGCTGCAGCCTTAGCATGGGATTAGCAGGCCTAGGACTTTTTTGCACGCAGGATTGGACCTTAATGAAATGGATTATAGATTCAAAACCAATTTACCAGTGATATTAAACTTATGATTAAATATGATATAAATACACTATATTGGAACTTACGCATTGACTCTAGCAGCAATTTTATTCCATGCAAACTACCTCTTTTTTTCTGTGTTGCTTTTTTAATGAAATACGTGTTCAAACTCGCTGCATGAGTATTTCCGTTGACCGATTTGTTTGTTTTTGTTGCCATGGTGAATTGTAGTATTGCGGCTCCATTCATGCTGCCTTTTTATAGTGGTGGAGCACGCACTGGAGTTCAGGGTTAGACTCAGAGTTTGTTAAACCGTCTTCCTCAAACTCCACATATCTCATGCTCTCTCTCTCAATGTCTCAATTTGTTGGGAAATTTAAGTCCTTGTGTGACCTTGTGTGTGTATACATTGTGGCTTATATGGTGACTTTAACCCTTGTGTGGTGCTCGGGTCTGTGGAGCCCGTTTTCAATGTTTGCTAAAAGAAGAATTATGCTATTTATAATTTCTTCTAAATCAAACTCATCGGCCTTGGCTCATTTTCTGTGGAGAACCTAAAAAATGACTTATTTTCAATGACTGCCCACAGTACATAATTCTTACATATGAGGTGTTCATGTCTACTGGACCCGAGTGTAATAATTGTAGGTGCTATGAAACTTAACTGTGTCCTTCTCCTAACCTGCTGTGTGTATGTGTGTGTGTGTCTATGTGTCTTGGTGTCTCTGTGTGTGTCTCCGCGTCTGTACAGTATTTATGCTGTCTGTGTGTAGGTGTCTATAGGCAGGAATGTTGTCTTTCTGCACATGCTTTTCTTACACAAAGTTAAACAACTGTTTTTTCAAGCACCATCACCTGTTCTGATTAAGTTCTAAGAAATAAGCACCAACAATGATCAAAAAACATGTGTCTATTTTTTTTTTACTTCTTTATAATTGAATTTCCTTGTTTTCTCACAAAAAACGATGAGGATTTATGATCATCTGATCATAAATGTGATCTCACAGGGATAAATCTCAACTACAGCATGAACTATAATTGATGTTTATACCATTGGTTTCTGAGCTAAAGTAAACATATGTTAAGTATTTTTTACATAAATTGTTCTGTCTGTAATTAAAAAAAAATATGTGCTCACTCACTGACGGACTGACTGTCTGTCTATTGGGCTGATTGACAGTTTGTCTGTCTGACTGTCTGATTGTCTAATTGGTTGGATGGCTTATGCTCAGCTCCCTGATGCGTTGACAAACAATTATCCTCGATGACAGTATCACATTTGTCTAATTAATTAGATGTGCTTGCTACAACAGCAGGTAGTTAGCACTGACAAGACAGAGAGAGTTTGGGGCTGTGTAAACGAGTGACATAAATACCTCTGTAATTGTTCTTTGTAGAAAAAAAGAAGAGGTGAAATTCATGGCACTTTCACACAGCAAAGCGAAATGTTCTTTAGCTTTTTAGCAGTTCTTTGGAATACATCAGAGAAAAGAAACAACTGCTTAAAGCATCTGAACTGTTTCATCCGCAGTGTCGGAAGAAAAGAATTCTTCTCAGAAAGACAGAGAGACTCAGTCAGTCAGCTGTTGTTGGCTCAGTGAAGCAGGGAATCAATGCAGTCAGACAGGCAGACAAGGCAAGCTGCAGGTACCTCTGATGTCAGCGCTGCTCTCCTGACACTTATCTGCCCAGACAACCACTTTCAAACTTCTCTCTTTAACGCTCTCTCTTTCATACTCTCTCTGCCTCCACGATCAGTTTCTCGGTCGCCCACCCATCTCTATCTTTTTTTCTTCTTATAAATGTGTCTTCAAGCTGCACAAATGTCATACATCTGTCTCATCTCTTCCTCGTCTTGTCTCTAATCTCTCACAACCGTCTCTTCTCAAGATCTCTCCAGCCAGCAGTGGCTGCAGAAAAACAGGAGAAAGAGAGAGCAAAAGAGCAAGAGAGAATGAAGTGGTGTGTGTGTGTGTGTGTGTGTGTGTGTGTGTGTGTGTGTGTGTGTGTGTGTGTGTGAGTCAAGTGGGCCTTGTATGGCAGTCCCAGCAGCAACAAGCTGTCATTAGAGTGGGCAGGAAACAACCCTTGTGGCTTGGTTCAATCAAATTTTAATCCTCAGCACATTATTGCCAAGACAGGGTCCCTTCTCCACTGCTGCTCCAGGGCAGGAGCAGGTGAAGAACACACACACACTACACGCACCCTCCTTTCATTTGCAACCATTTCCACTGTTTTGATAGTGTTTTCCTTGACAGTCCTTATATTACCTGGCCAGGTCCCATAATGAATCCATCTGAGAAGTCCAGGCCGAGGCTGCTGTCATGCATAATTCAATCTTCAACCACCACCCCCTTGACTTTTCTTCCCCATATCCCTCATTCCTGTCATCCCATCTGCCTATAGTGGAGGCCTCTGTATTGCCAAACTTGATAGACTCTATAATGCAACTCTGAAGATTACAATTTTGTGGAAGATTGTGTGAATGTGTCTATATTTGAATGTTTGTGTGTGTGTATGTGTATGTGTGTGTGTACTTGTGTACTTGTGTGTGCGGCTGGACTTGTGTGTCACATGTTTCTGTCCGCTGTGGTTTCTAGGGAAACCGTAATTAGGGTATTGGTTAGACTGTGTGTGGGCAGAGAAGAGACTTATTCACCCCAACTAATAGCCATCCCTTCCTCTGAAATCAATACCACAACACTCTCCTCCAGTGTCACTTTAACACTTGCTCATCTTAAAGCAGCACTCCAGAAAAGGACTTTCATTAGGGACACATTGCTAAAGGTTAGACAGCTCCAGAATACACCCTTCTGCATGCCTTTGTTAGTTTAAATTCTAGTTAAAGAGATCATTGAGATGTATAAGCTGGTATGGCTTATTGACTTGTAGTTGAATCAATACACACTCTAACAGGTACTTGTGGTTGCAGACGTCCCAAAGGACAATTAGTACTTTAGACAGAAGCAGTTTATTTAAGTTAAATGAAATATTTAGCTGATCCTCTTGTTAGAAATCTTCTAATTCTTCTGTTTGCAACCATACATGTGTATTACAGCATTGGGCCAATAAATAGCCACTTGGTAGGCGGTGTCTGACGACCGGTTGGGGTTAAAATGAAAAGTGGCAATAACAGTCATAAAAAATAGTAGTTTGTGGTAGTTCTTTGTTGTAGTTCATGGCATAGCAGGGCACTGTGTGGGATTACAAGGCACAGCAGGACGTAGCAGGGCACGGCAGAGCGTAAAAATTGTGTTAAATATTTTTTGGTGTGCACGTTATAGGTTTACAAAGTGAAAAAAGTCCAAAGTCCATCTCCAACAGAAAACACTGTTCACAAACTGATCCAAACAGCCCTAGTGTAGTCCAGCCTTCACTCCCGTGACAAATGTGCATCACTTTGTAACACACGTTATAATGCTAGCTGCTAGCGTGGCACACCCTCATACTCTGCTTCTGACTGGCTAGTAGTGCTGACCTAGGTACTGCGCAACAACACAGATGGTATAGAAGTAAGATACCTTACTCTGTAGCTAAAAGAGAGAGCTCAACACAGGGTAAAAAGAGGCGCCGCCCAACAACACAAATACGGTGTTTCTTAAAAATGTAACCATGTAAACCTATTCTGATATAACCTCGAAATATAATTATTAACCTGAAAATGAGAATAATATGGGCATTTTAATAAATCTGGTTTCACATCCAAAAGGTGTTTTTGAAAGCCGATTTTCTGAATCTTCAAGGTGACGCAATATAACCTCCCAACACTTTGAAGATGAATGCCTCACACAATTCAGCTTTTCTTCACAGCTTACAATGAAAGAGAAAGGACAAATGTTACAGGATAAGTTTGAAACCAAGAAACTAGTAGCAAAGTAAACATCTTAGCTCAGTGAGGGGGTGAAACATTGGTTGATATGGCTAATGAGCAACAGATTACTACACACTTGATTTCTGGCCTTCAAAATACACAAAACACAAACACAACCACCGCCTACTCACAATTCTAACTGCTCAACATAGACAGTGGTGCCATGAAATACTTTCCCTCATGCCAAAAATACAACGTAGTAGTTTCATTTGTTGTTGGGCGCTAATCTGCATCATGTAAGCTGCTGATTTTTGAATTGCATCTTTAAGTTTAAAATATAAATATATACGAGTCCCAATAATGCTTAGACTAGTGGCAGCAGAAATGAGAAAAATCTCACTGTTGTTGGTTATTACACCCATTCATGTAAACAGCCAAGGAGTACTGAACAAAAGTGATTCATGGAGTGAATCTGTGTATGTGTTAGGGTGGCAGGCTGCATTTCATCATGTCATTAGCAGTCTAGCAAGCAGAAATGACTTTTTTTGCACCTAGGAGCTTGGCAGTTTTAGATCAATGGCCATGGCAGTTCTTAAATCAATGAGTGATGTTGTAACTAGGGGACTTATCTGTGGGCCAGACCCCTGGGAGACAGAGTAAGCGAGAGAGTTTGTCAAACAGAGAGAGGGGGCATATAGAGAGAAGAATATGCATGTATGTCTGTGTGCGTATAAGAGAAGGAGACAGAGACTCATCCAGAAGCATTACTCTCTCTAAGTGCCTTCTGCAACAGAACAATTCAAATGTGATTCTGCTGAAATAATTGCTCATTTGATGAGGCAGGTGAATCTCTGCAGCATGGCCAACCTCCCTATCCCTCTCTCACACTCTCTCTCTCTCTCTCTCTCTCTCTCGCCGCCATGCATTCGTGCAAAGTGTGTGTCTGCATATGGGGTGGGGGAGCAAAGTAATGGGCAGGAGGTGGAGCGTGAAAAAGGTTAGGGAGAAAAATCACATCACCAGAGAGAGAAGCGATGAGTGTGCCTGGCTCCTAGGGCCAGATGTATTTACCTGGGTAATGATAGTCATCTGGACCGACAGGGCGTGTGTGTGTGTGTGTGTGTGTGTGCACAAGTGCGTACGTGCGTGTGTGTGTGTGGCACACAGCACAGGATGCTGTGAAGGCTCGATTTCTGTTTGGCTGACTGACTGCCTGCCTGGCCGAGGGGCTAGCTTGCTGATTTATTGCTGGCAAAAACACAACAGTCTCTCTTGTTCTCCTTGTCTCTCAGTTTGTCCTCTACTCATCTCATTTTAGTTATTCCTTCTTTTTATTAAAATGATTTTTCCTGACTCTTTTTGCTTCTCCAGCATCCCCTTTCCTTCCTTCCCTCCATCATCTCTATCTGCTTTGCTTCAAAAGTCGGCTTTATTAATTCACAAAAACACATTGCACACATGATTGAGTTCCATAGGCACCGGAGCATGATTCCATCCCACTGCACATTCCCACACACTTTCCCATGTTTATACACACTGTTGCCTGTTGCCTTCCTCACACACTGTCTACCTCCTCCAGACAGCTCTCTAGTTCAGCAGGCATGAAGCAAAGGCCAGACCCATTTGTGTTTTGTTATGTATAAATAGCACCACAGCTTGCCTCTGGCACAAGAGGACATGAGTCAAGCTAACATAAACACTGTTTTCGCTCCTTTGCCCACTGTTTCTCGCCATTGGTCAAAATATCTCTTGCTTTCTTGCATTTCTTCTAAACATTTTTAATTTTTCATGCGTGATTGTGTGGGCACGTGAGCATGTACTGGATGCAGGTTGGAATCGTTTTTTCCAGGCGAGCACGGGCGTGACACTTGACTGCTCTTATCAAGGGTTGCCAGATGTGAGCCCTGAAGTTAAAGAAGGCTTCCACATGCACACACACATAGACATACATACATTAAAACACGTATATGGTCTGTCTCAAGCCCCCCCCCCCCCCCCCCCCCCCCCCCCCCCCCCCCCCACCTCCCCCATCTAAAAAGAGTAGGAAGAGAAAGGAATGGGTGCTTAGATATGGATTTCTGGGATTGAATTAAAAACATTAGCTTGAGGCTCTGCGGCTGAATCCTGATGATGAGGCTACCGGGGGGAAATGGAGAAAATGGGCTTTTGCTGCCAGGGCCTTGAAAATCCCTTACTAATGGAATGAGAGAAGGAAGAGAAAGATAGCGAGAGCGAGGAAGGGGAGCAAGGGAATATCACCCAGATGAGTGCGGGTGAACGGTTACAAAGACAATCCATTGTGTTTGTGCTGAAACAAATGGAGCAGAGCCAGAAGGCCCCCGACAAAACATCATTACAAGCAGCTCCAGAAATATTATGCCTTTGGGGAGGGGGTGTTTGGGTTACTTCCAAAGAGCACACAAGTCAGAGTGGCATACAACTGCTTACACTTGGATACAACAGTCAAACATGCATTCAAAGATATAATCAGGGACATTTCATACTTATGTTATTTATATTTTTTATCTTGTGTATGTACCTTAGCCCATATGTTTCCAACAATTTTCAAACCAGGTTAGCCAGGTAGAGCTCTGCAGCCCTCACTCTGCGGCGCTAAAAGACTTCTTTCGAGATGAGCGCACACAGCCACAGCCTCAGCTAGGCCCCTGTCACCTAGCAGCCAGCGACTAGAGACACCTGAACCCGGCCAGCACAAACCTCGGTGCCGGGTGCTAACTAACGGCAATAACAGAAAACGTAATGATCCATTGGGGAACAGACCATAAAACTTTAATAGATTAACTTGTCCCTTAAATTCTTGTTATCCATTGAAATGGTGGCTAACAATGAACACAACAATTCCCATGATTCCAAGCAACTTCACAACGTCATCAAAAGTCTGTGTTTACATCCATGGTTTTGATTATGAGACTCCTAGAAAAATAACATATTTCACGTTGGTCTGGTCCAAAGATAACAGTTTTGTACATTAGCGCATCCGACCACCATGACAACAAAGATGAGACCTAGCAGATAATATGAGGTGATGTAGTTGATGTTAGATTTCATTTTGAGGTTCTTATCAACTGCGTTTACTTTTCATCCGGTGTCCTGTTTGAAACGTTGAACACAAGTTCTTGTCTGTCCATCTTTCGCACAAACATGGTGACTGTGTGTTCTCAACAATCCACAAAGTGTCACAAACCCTTAAAGGTAAATTATCTGTATTTAAATAGTGCTTTATCTACCTTACCGGACAAAGGGCTTTATAATTAGCTTCTAATTCCCACACCCATTCACACCCCGACCAAGGTTCAAGATATTTGCTAAACACAACAAGTTAAATAAAAGGTCCTATAGAGACAGTAAAAAGCACTAACAGCTTGAAGTTGACCAGGACAACTGCCTTCTCTTTGCTTTCACACTATTATAAACCATTCTGGGCTTCAGTCTGAGGAACACAGGCCAGATGGTTCATTAGAAAGAAAAAACCCTGAGTGCATACTTAAGCAAATGTGTGTTTTTTCTCATTTTGCTTTTTTTTCCTGCGACCATCACGGTTTAATTCTCTGGTGAATTCTCCAAGCTGTGGGCAAGGTCAGCCCCTCATTTTTGTACGTGAAATGAATAGAAGAATGTGACATGGGCTGACATGGGCTTTAAATGTACAATCTGGCTGTGTTATGATAGAAACAAATTAATAAGTGAATGTTATCTGTGGGTAGCAGAGCAGGGTACCGTGCCAGGCCTTTTTGTTCCTGTACCACTTATTTTTACGTAAATGAAAACACAAAAACAGACAGAGCTCTTGGTTGGAATTGGATTTTGACATGGATATCAGAGCACTTTGTGCGTCCCTGCATATATCATATATTGTGTGCATTTACTAAATGTGGATATGCATGGCTTTGTTTACTCTCATACACTGTGTGCAAAGGCATTTAAATAAATCAGAGAAGACAGGTTCAAGGTTTGATACACAGCATGTGGCTTCACAGTGGAAACAGGAATATTTGGATTAGGCAGGCAGAGTAGAATGAAAAATAAGGTGAGACTGAATGAGGTATAGGTGGCCAGCAGTGGCTACGTGTCAATGGCTCCTCTTTCTCTCTCAATATTGGTATTGCGAAGTCACTGAGAGATAGCAATCAGCAGGAGATGTGTCTGGAAGATGAAAGCAGGGAAAGAGAAACAGAAGGAGAGCGAGAGAAAGGAGAGCCTCTTAAGGCACCTCCATCAGCCTGTCGTTAGGAGGGTAATGAACCTAGCACCACTGCTGCCAAGCAACCAATGACTCTCTCAGACAGACACACACGCACACACACAGGCACACACACGCACACACACACACACACACACACACACACACCAATGACACAAGAGACATACCCATAACAGAAATCTTTCAAGTAACCAAGCTCTGTCACTGCTGCTCCTCCCTGATCAGACAATTTCATACACAAAAGATGTACATACATTATAACAGCAAAAGTAAATGATCACTGACCTGCATGTTAACTTTGATCCATCGCCCTCTCATTTTTCTTTTGCCAAACTGTTTTGTTACAATGAGTGTTACTATGCTTCATGTATAGTGCTTTGCACGTTCAGAAGACATTTATCAAACAAGGAAACATAACTTAAAGGATAATTCCAATAAATATCACCATAGATAGATTATTTATATATATATATATATATTAGGGCTGTTACGATATGTGATATGAAACCGAAAGCACGACACTCAAATCCACGAACCTGTGTCGTGGAGTCAGTAGGCAGAAACACAACACACACCCCTTCCAACTTCCAGAGTTATCCTTCCTGTCAAGATCACAAGATCACTTCACAGGTTGCATTTTAAGTTCCTCTTTTTCTGCTTGTGTAGGACTACGTGACACATGAAACTATGTTGATCAGGAGTTAAATTGTCCGTCCAAGAGTAGACACCAGGCAGACACACAGCTGACCACCTGCAGGTGGAGGCGCCAGAGACAGGCTCGGACATACACGCCGCGGGCCGCTGTGGACTTGTGTCAGTTCTGGTTTCAGGAAAGTGGCTTCATGTGTCCAACAACGCACAGAACATCAACACCGGAACAAGACTACAGCTGTCTGCG
>NC_048407.1:11149817-11172151 GCF_013103735.1 Etheostoma cragini | reverse complement strand
TATATATACACACACAGTATATATAACATTCCCTTAACCTAATTTATTCTAAATGAATAAATAACTAAAAACATTTGTGCACATATATTTGTCTAGACATAAATGTCAATGTTTCCTGCACAGCACAAAGCCACTAAACTGCCTGCTGATTTGATGGAGCTGATAACTGAAGCTCACCCCAACTCCCCCAGCTGATACTCACACACTCCTACTAATGCAATATAATTTATTCATTCAGCGTCTCTTCCAGTTTGGGTGCCAGAATTGTTTTTGAGCCTCTAGTCACGAAAATTTCAACAACAAAAAAATATTACACCCACAGTATTGCAACCAGAGTTTGTGCTTGTGATTCTGCCCAGTGTCAGGGAAATAGGACTTTACATCACACAACTGAAAAAAACTCCTTCTGCTGCATAAGACTAGCTGTCAACTACTGAACCCAGTGAAGCTTTGAAAGTAAGATCTGATCAACTCAGAGTAGAAGGTTTTTTTCAGCTGCACCAAAGCTCATAGGAAAAACCCAAGATGAAGCCAAAAGAGAAGCTGTGCCTCGTAGTATGACGGTAAAAGTATTTCCAACTGTACGCATCCAAAGCAGTGGCACAAAAACAGTAGTTTCATAAATCACGGTTATAAAATCAAACACTAATTATTTAAACATTGCTGATTCTCTCCCTACTTGAACTCAAACATGTTAACTTTGCATCTGTCTGTGCAGATATGTTTTGTGTTTGTGCATGAACAAACCAATGTGTTTTGTGTGTGTCAGCAGTTGTCACCAACAAACCACCTCCTGAGGATGTGGGTTGGACTGTCAGCCTCAGTTAGACATCACACACATACACACACACATGTACACACACATACACGCACATGTACACACGCACACGCACACACACACACAAACACGCACACACACACACGCACATACACACACACACACACACACACACACACAGTTTGATGTCTGTCACCTTTTTTGAAAGATCAAGCAGCCAACACGGCTCAATACCTCCACAATCTCTTTGGTGTCTCTGTGTGTGTGTGTGTGTGTGTGTGTGTGTGTGTGTGTGTGTGTGTGTGTGTGTGTGTGTGTGTGTGTATGCGTGTGTTTCAGTGAATGAGTGAGTGAGTGAGTAAATGAGTGAGTGAGCAAGTAAGCAAGTGTTCTGCCACACCAAGCCAAGAAAATGACTCTCCATACCATCAGGCGGCAGTAATCTCTTTGTCATTCAAAAAGGGAAACCGGATACAAACGTTGCATTAACACTCACAACAAACAGCGTCGCTCTAATCAGCAGATGTAGAACCAAACAAAGCCTATGATCCCTCTGCTTTACTCCCCGCTGGTAAAAACAGCGGACACTTGGCAATAGCTAACAAGATGGTCCATCTCCCAGTCTGTCATTCCTTCTCTCTGCAAAGTGTTATCCCTATAATGGGAGCAGAGGGAGGGACCAAACCCGAGCGGCCCGCTTCTGCTTTGTTAGCTAACGTTAGCTTGCTCATTCCCCCCGCCCAATATGCATTTATCCTTCACTTGTTTCAGAAAATTAGCCAAACAAAGTTGTCATGAGTGTCTGAATGAAACATTAAGTGCTCACAATTGACACAACAATATATCTGTGAATCCAGGTAGGTTTTATAAAACTAAGAGTAAGGTTATTGAAAACCAGCAGTCTCCAGGGACTTCAGTGCCAGCAACACAGCTGCTTTTTCCAGTCACAGAGCTCCAAACAGCCGGGGATATAAAAGCAGGCAGCACCAGGGAAAAGAAAACGCAACACATGGCCGATAACATACAAACACACAATTATCTGAATGTGGTCTGATTGATTGAATCTCAAAGAATCCTCAACTGTCTTGGGTGAATTTACACCTGAATAGATCAGATCACTCACAACCAGTGTTTTTACCAGGTTGGAATGGGGCCATTATGGGTTCTCAACCTCTGTATGGCTAAAAGCATAGTCATCACAACAGTTATTTGTTACATAATCATAGGATCATTAATTTCTGTCCTTTATAGTGCATCCCTGGTCTCTTGTTTGTTTGAAGGCTGAATACATTTTCTATATACAGTAAACTTGCTTTTAGCAATAAATAAAAATTATAAATTATAAGAATTGTCCATATTTTGTCTGGTCCATTGTCAGTTGAGCAGTTTATCCGATTGCTTGAACTCAGTCCAGAAATTGGGGCCAATACCATGTACATAAGTAATGATGAATCATTACATTACAATCAAGTGAATTCACAGCATGCCTGCTCCATTCAGGATGGACAAACTCCACGACTCTCTGGTCTTTGTGTCTCAACTGGTCCCTGTCAGAAGGCAGCTTAGTGGCCAGACAGTGGTGCTGATTGTAGGTGACAGGGACACTGCTGGCCAGAGGGACCTGGGAATGTTGGCATGGGGAAAGGTCATCACCACAGCACTGTCAGCATCATCACTGTGACACAGTGATGAAAGAGCCATAGAGAACAACAAGAAGACTAGAGCATACTTACACAACTAGTTTTTTGTTGTTGTTTTTTTTAGAATAGCTTTGGCCTAAAAATGAAAAAGATAGAGCATTAATAGTAAATAAAAGTACACATATAACATAATTAGATGCGATTTTTAATAAGCTGGATAATGTACACCCAACAGCATTTGCTGATCATGATAACATGGTAACTGAATATAATTAGAGTAATCTCCAGTAAGTAGCACCAAAATCCGTCAGTTTAGAAACACCAGAAAAGTACATTTTATTCAACGAGTCAAAAGTTCTGCTGTAGAAATAATCTGATTGGCAAAAAAAATAGCAACTATACATGCCTTTATTGTGAAAGTATGATAATAAAGTCTGATAGCAAATAAATAAACAAACCTCATATTGTTAAGCTCTATTCAACACTTCATCCCTGGTTGCTAGATGACACTCAATCATCACCACAATATTGCAATAAGGGCAACCGGAACGATTGGTTCATTTACATTTTTTTAGCATACTTATATTTAAACAGTTGCACATTTAGTTTTTTCCGATCTTGTATATACTTAAATATTTGTTCTTACATTCTTATATTTTATTCTTATATTTTGTTATAATAATTATTATTATTTCATGTATATTGTATGTATGTATATTTTGTGTGCTGCTGTAACACTGTAATTTCCCATTTTTTTGGGATCAATAAATATCTATCTATCTATCTATCTATCTATCTATTCATGCTAAACTGCCATTTAGCTTCATTTAAATGGGACAATGCATATACATTGCGCCATTTGTGGTGCATGTTGCAGGTCAACACTGCATGCATTATTATGTCAGACAATTTTGTGTTTGCACTGTGTACATGTACACATGCAGAATGTGTTTATGAGGTTATGATCATGTTGTCAAAGACGAGGTATTTTTGCAGTATAAGGCAAAGTTGTTCTCTAAGGGAAAGATTAGCTTTACCTTGGCCTTTAGGTGATATGAATGAAATTATCAAAGGCATTGTGAATTTTTCTCTATACACGAAAAATGACACTTGGTTAGCCAACACTTTTATCAGCTGACATATTTGCCAGGTTCATCTTTAAGAATTAGGGTTGCTACTTCTTAAGCATTAACGGCTGGAGATTTGCTTTGTATTGTCAATATATTGTGCTGATTATATTTTTGTTTCTCATGTTAACACATTGCTATCCTTTGACATACATGGGATATTTTTGTTGCTGTGATTTCCCTGTATTAACCTGAAATTCCAGACCTAGTCATTTTCCAGGTTTAATTCTCTAGCTGAACACTTTTCTCTCTATGACTGCCTTGCGCTCTCCATTCTGCACTCTCCTCCTTACAACTTGTCGAGTACAAGTGGGAGCAGAGGGTAGGAGGAGGGACTGATTGGAATTCATTATGGTCAAATGATTGCAAACTCTGGAAGCCGAGAGGCTTTTCTAATCACAGCTGAATGGGCTGGAGAGTTAATGTGGGCAGGCTGTGGAGTGGAGGAGAAAGGAGGAGCGAGAACTCCATCACCAATGTAGCGCTCTCAAGGGCTCTTCACAAAGCTCTAACGGTGGAATTGTTCTGACACTGAATGGATACATGAGTTGCTTGAGTTTCACAGGCATGACTCACTCTAAAAATGTAGTTGGGTTCATTGCTGGGCAGAGAGAATTCTTTTTATTGAAAGGTTTTTAGAGGAAAGAAAATAGATATTTTCCTTTAAGCTTTCTTTCATCAGCTAATGCTGTTTTTGTTTATGGTACATAGAAAGTGGTGTTAGTTAAGGGTCTGATACATTTAGAATTTCAAGGAATTATTTAGTGTTCATGAGAGTAGGTTATTCATTTGTGTTTTTTATGCATGGACATAAAGTCCTTTGAATCAGAGGTCTTCTGGCCAGAAACAACAACAAACTAAACTAAATGTATTCTTCTTGTCACTACCAATGAGTGCCCCATAGCACCTTAAAATATGTCAAACATTTGAGAAATGCTAATCTTCCTGAACAAAACTTGTTGAATTTTTTTTTTTAAATTCTAAATCAAAATGTCTGTCCTTTATGTATACCAAGCTTAGAGGCATAACATGATAAACCAGACTTGGTTTTCAGATGTGATTATTTAGTTAACATTCAAAATTCCAGATATCAGATGCCCCACCCTTTTCTTTTTTGTAAACCAAGATACAGGATGGCTGCTGTCACACTAACATTTAGCCAGTTCTGGAATGGCTGTGCTTCAACCCTAATATCTAGCACTAGAGGACTACTGCTGCTTAGATCCTGTTTGGGACTCGTTGCTCCTCCTCTACCCGTCTGGGCATGTTGGCACCCATTACAAAGGAGCTGAATAGTTGGCACACAGTGGGCATCCGAGGGCCGGGGATCAGAGCAGAGGAGATCACTCATACTGCCACCAACTTGGCGCAGGCTTTTGGGACCGACTCACTACAGATTAGCCTGCGGTGCTAACCTGTACGACTGCAGACCGTTGGCGAAGCACATCAATGGCTAAGCGACTCCCTGCAGACTTTAAAGACATATGTGCACATGGCAGATCAAATTAAAATGCTGACACTGAGGTGGTTTCATCTTTTGGCACTATCTTCCAAAGAGCCACCTGGCCAGTGCTGCGTGCCTGTGCTCATAACAGAGTCCTCACCGGAGATAACTGCTGGCGTTAGCCTGGAAATTTCTAGCTCTTGAATCCAAAGCCATATGTCTCCGTTAGCCTGTGCATAACATGTTATATATTATGCCACTTTCTGCTGTGTGTCTGTTTATCAAATGCCTCAAGACTCAAAGTTTGGCCCTATAAACAAGACTAGAAGAATTTGTCTTGGAAAAAGATAAAAGATAGGTTCTACATATTTTTTTATTACAGATCACCAAATGCACAGGCCAGTCTAGGGAAATAAGCTAATATATTAACTAAAAAGAAGTGCAAGATTAAAATGGACAAACCTGACTGACTGAAAGAGAGACAGGTTGCTGATCTGATTTTTATGAAGTGCCTGATAGAGCTACAGGATAGAAAGAGTGTCACTACAGTGGCTGGAGATCATGGGTTGCAAGCACACACAGGCACATTAACCCACACCAACACCCACACCCACACACCCCCACACACACACACACACACACACACAGTGTATCCCTATTTAAGTGTATCTTTATTTAACTTCAATGCGTATGGTCCTGGACTACCATCAATACCCGATAAGTGACCGGGGGGCCTGATCTGGATGGGCAAGCAGCCCTCTATGTGTAAAGTTAAATGGTGTTAAACTGTGCTGCAAATACGAGGTCCCCTGTTGCTAATGAGATGATGTAACCAGAGAGGGCCACACATAGCTGGAAAGCCTTTGACTGATCGCACTGCTATGAGGCGTTTATTGAAGCTGGCAGATCTTATTTTCACACTTCGAGCAAACCCGACTCCCGGTGTGAGTTTGCAGGGGGTATGTGATATGTGTGTGCCAGCTGCATTTCATTGTTGATAGACACGAGTAGATTTATAGGGGACCAGATGAAAGGTGTGTGGAGTGAAACTAGGTTTAACTGGCACTCCATCGACCCTTGTTTTTGTCAAAGTAAAGGTTGTGTGTTCAGACAAGGTTTGTTGTCAACAGGCATAGTGATTCAGTGAAGGCAACAGAGAGCCCATGGTATTATTTATAGAGAGAAAGAGAGACTGTAATTAGCCATCCATTAATATAACAGGAGAAAACATGGCAGCTGTCCAGAACATGTACTACCCTAACTGTTGATTTAATCAGAGTAGCGAAAATGAGATTATTAATAACCCCAAACACCACCCCAGGAGTTCACACAGGACTGGATCCCCACACTGTATCCTGCTTTGTTAGCAGTGTTAAACAGGGTAAGGCTGCAATGCACAAGGTACACAGTGTGGCACTTTTATAGGTCAGCATGATACGTATAAAAGTGGATGAAACTAAATGCATCCGTCTGTGACTTGAGGTGGAGCCTCCATGATCCCTATTTTTAGAGGTGTAAATGCTTTGCATTGGTCTGCGTCAAAACCTCTGACAATGCAAACATAATCTAAGCAAATGTGCCACAGTTATGTTGTGCCCCATTTAAGAGTTGTACTGTGCTTTAGCCCCCCTCACTTTGGAGGGGAACAAGAGGGGGTTGAGGGGGGTTTAAGAGGACATGACAGGTGGACGTTTGGGTGCTTGGGGTGAAACTTGAATTGCCAATGGGGAACTGCAGGCTGCATTCAGCACGGCCATGTTATCACCTCCCCCAACTGTTTGACTGCCAACCTCCCATTGCCCATTACCCGCTCCCAATCTCCCTCCAGCAGCACTAGCACTCCAGTCTGCCCCCTCTCACCCATGTGACAGCAGAAACCCCCGGGCAGCTGGAGTTGATGACACTTGTCAGCAGAGAGATAGTATGTCCACTTGGTCTGACTCCAGAACAGCCTTTCTCTTTGAGTCATGCACACACATTTGCAAGCCTCGTACATGCATGCCCATGTTCACATTAACACTCTCTAGCACACAAACACACACACACACACACACATTTCCTGACAGTATATGTCAACTGATCATTCTAGGAACTTACAAATGAGTCACTCAGAGGCACTTTTACTCTCACAACTGGTAGCTAGACAATGATGTAGGCACATTTCACTGTGCCCGGCATGGTTATTGTCAAATATTGTAAGGCAGTCGACAAATAAATAAAAACCCTGGAAGACCAGAGGCCTCATGTATATACATTGGATACGCACGAAAAGCTTGCGTACGTTGGTTTTCCCGCACACGGTGTGATTTATAAAAATGAACTTGACGTGGGATTATGTGAGCAGTTACGCTCCAAATTCTAACTCACCAAACATTACAAAATAAAGTTTCCACTTCACTTAGTGGCATACGTCTGTGACTTTGTCTATGAAAAACATGATTATATCCACTGATACTCCATAAAAGTTTGATCTAATAATGAGGATAATGTTTCACATCTTTCACACTATTAACTGTTTAATTCGCAGGCTTCTGAACCACTGTTAAACATGAGGATGGAAAATTATTGAAAAATCCACTTAGAAACTTCTTTCAGTCATCCTCTGTATTTCCCATGGATGAATTATCTAGCCTACTCACTGTGCAACAAAAAGATCGGCATGGAAAAATGCAATAATGTCTGTGAGTTTGTAGTTGCGGAGGCTCAGATGTCCTTTATGCACAGCCCTGTGTCTGGTGGGCAAACTCATGTCATGTGTGATTGATCCCGTGGATAATTTGTAGGCTAATCAAGTGAACAAGCTGTACACGGTCCACCAAACCCTGGGCCGTCTTGACTGTCGTGATTCTGCATCTATTTTCTGGGACTGTAGTCCTATTAAGTATTTCATTATTTTACCCATGTGTGGCGCAGCGGAGCCCTGCACACTGTCACCTGCCGTGGAGACGCTGGCCTCACTAACCTCCTCCTGAGTCGTTTCACTGAACCTACTAACACTAGCTAATAAATGGCATTACATCAGTGGGTTCAAACAACTTAGGGTGTTTAATTTGGACTGACACTGAGATGCATGTTCAGTAACTGGTGTGGCGCTGCCACTACTCTCTTGATTTTCACTTCAACATTAGACATTTTTTTAAATTTCCTCCATTGGTAAATTCCTAGCATTCACTGCCCTGTCATCATTTGCCACTCAATTTTTTTTTCTTTTATTGCTTATCCGAGATGCTCAAAGAGTACTATTTTTTTCTCGCCTCGCCATTGATAGTCAAGTCGGTGGCTCGTTCAATTTCACGTTGATTTGTTCTGTTACATATTTCAAAACAAAAGCTGCACCATAATTTGATGCATCCTGTGGAGCGGACAAAGATTTACATCTCAAAATAACACAGCATTGAGTATGTTGAGTAATGACTTCAGACCTCACTCAATCTCAAGATTAATGACATGTTAATGAGGTGGGTGCCGCACAAAGAAAGGCACCACTAGGATCCATTAATGTTTATTATGTATTTCTCTAGATCTGTAGGCCCTTCCATTATGTACTGCATGGTTCCAACAGACACTAAAACAACATGGTGTCAGCTGCACAGCCATTTATATTTTTTCTTATTTTACAGAGACTGTAATGTTTATGTTCCTGATTTAAAGGGCATGTAATGCCTTGTATATTATATGAGTATACATATGAGTATGTTGGATATACAGTAACACACATTGGAGTTTGTAGAGTGTGTTGCTGCTTTAGCTCTATCTTCCACCCTTCTCACTTGACACGTACATGGTATTTCAACATGGTATGCAAGCTTGACAGCCTATATCCGTGTCCACCCTACTCTAGGAGAACCAGGCACAGTGTCATATGGCAAGCTGAATTAAAGGGAAACACATTCGCCCTGGCAGGGATGAATTTCAGCAACTCACTGACCATTTTGTCACTGTCATGGAGGGGCCTGCATGCTTCTGTGCCCTCCAACCTCTCACCACACAGTCACATATGCACTAACGTGATGTATTACACAACCCTGGACCCTAAATTGAATGCAACATAGAATATTTTTACAAAAATCATTTCACTTATAAAATGTATTTTATTTCTTTAAGTGTACACATTGACAACTGCAAATTGTAATGTTAGCTGAGTATATTTCTTGCCTGCAAATGTGACACTGCTTTTCAGCCTGGAAAAAGTTACTTATTATTTTTACTCAAAAAAGAATGAACAGCTATGATTGTTTTGTCCTCTGAGAAATTTTAGTTGGCATACACAACAATAAAGTATTTTCAGATTTTCAGGTTAACGCTTCTGTTATCCTTGGGTCAAATTTGACCCTTTTAAAAAATGTCAATATCTGAAATATGGGTTTATTTTTAACCAAATTACCACAAAAAATGTATTGGATTTGGATTGGAACGCTCTTTGCAAATACAATTGATCACTTTCCTTCCTTTGATTCCTTCCTTGACTATTAGTCAAAATAATTTATAATTTCTTCTTTTTTAACTCAAATGTTAGGCATAATTCTATATAAATGAGTGTTGTTGACCATGAATTCCAAAAAGTACTGTAAAACTGATAGTAAGGTGGTGTAAGTGAAACCAAAAAAAGTCTGAAAAAGTGACAAAAGTGTCTTTGTCCGTTTTTGACCGGGGGAGGACAACACAAGGGTTAAGATGCACTCTTGAACAGATCTTGTGAGGTAGTAACAAAGTTGGACACATAACCAACTTTAATTGGGTTTGGAGTAGGAATTTGAACAATGCCAAATTGCATCCGCTTCCTGACAAGGTTATTTCACTTGTCTGACAGACCTGAATCACATTTTGTATTACAGACGGCTTCAAAGTACAACTACCATTTAGTCCAAAAATATCAATAAATCTGTCAAAGAGGATGAAAATGTCAGAGGATAAAATCTTGTGACAGTGACAGTAGCTGTGGGGTTGGCACTGGTGGAACAAAGCAAGTGCTTGTGCCAAATAAAACTGGGTTTATCTCTGGGTGGAATCTGCGTGTGTTTGTGTTTTGATCACTGTTCATGTGTCATACAGCTTTGTTTCTTGGTTAGTCAGATTTATGTTTACGTTGGTTATGCAATATGTTTTATCCATTGTTGTGTTGCACGTAGTGGGGGGTTCAAGAGTGAATTGTGCATCAAAACTATCCAAGAGACCTATGAAGTTGCACACACAGGAGCCCAGCCAAGAGATTCATGTGTTAAGTCACACCTTGTTGTCAAGCTTGTCTTCATCACCCTCCCTCTCATCCATCATCCGACTACTGCTTCAAGGAAGAAACACATTTAAAACTGTCACAAACTAAAACGGCCTCATCTTAAATCAAACCTTTAAACAGGAGACAATCCAAAGGTTCCAATTTAAGTTATGAATTGTAAGCGAGTGGGGGAAAGAAGGTGGGAAGAATTTAAAAGCATTGATAAACTCTGGTTTTTTTACTGCTTGTATTAGCTCCCTCGCTTCCTCTTCACACAGCCAGGAACACACCACCTCCCCACACTTCCATCGAACCTTCCCCATGCATTCACAGCACTTTGCAGCTTGTTAGTGGGGGCGGGGTGGTTGGTGCAGTGCCTCAGAGGCGGTGGCGTGAAGGTGACATCTATCACTTAAGAGCGCTGGCGTGCTATAAATACCATTGGCGGGCTCCCTGTGGTCCCACCTTGTGACAGCTATAGCTTCTATTGCTTAGAGTGGGAGGGAAGCAGCTGACGTGGGGGCTGGAGGGGAGGGGTGGGGAGGATTTAAATACTGTCATTGCTCATCCTTCCTATGTATGCTGTCACAACCAGAGGTATCTCAATTATACTGTTCAGACACAAAGCTAACAGTTTGGTCAATATGAGAAATCACATACACAAACACCCACTGTCTTGAACTATAAGTAAGAACCACATTACAAGGATTATAACGTGCAAGGATTTTTTTTTTTCTTGCACACCTAAATGCCAATGAGAAAAGGAGAGTTATACTACCACATGGCATCGTTTTGTCATTGATTACATGCTTCTTTGCAACACATAACACAGACCTTATTCATTGATCCAACATGAAAGATGTACTTTAAAAAAATGTTTCCAAAATCGTTTCAGCGGTTCAACAACTCATTTGAATGACACATGGGAACAATGGTAATGGTAACAGTAAAGGACAATTCCACTTCCAACCTGTAGTGGGATCAAAGAGGAAAAGTGGCGCTGGTTGACAAGTTGCTAATATCTTGTTCTATAACGTTAGCTAATTCTATTCTTGGTGAATAACATAAGATTAGAACATCGTTTAACATGCTCAGTTATTTTTTGTAAGATTGTTTTGACCACGGCTAACAACTCTGGTCTAACCCACAAATTCATCAGTAGCAATCTAATGGTAATTTAGCTAGCTAGCATCCACCTGTCTTCTGCCTCACTCTCCTGGTGCTGCGGGGCTTTAGTCGGGATGAGAGCTGACCACAGCCCCGGGGTCACATCCACAGTCAGCCCCCAGCCAGCTAGCAACCGATCACTATAATTACAGCCCTGGGGACACATCCACAGTCAGCCCCCAGCCAGATAGCAGCCATCCACTATCATTACAGCCCTGGGGACACATCCACAGTCAGCCCCCAGCCAGCTAGCAGCCATCCACTATCATTACAGCCCTGGGGACACATCCACAGTCAGCCCCCAGCCAGCTAGCAGCCGATCACTATAATTACAGCCCTGGGGACACATCCACAGTCAGCCCCCAGCCAGCTAGCAGCCACCCCGGTCACATTTGTGAATATTATTTCTGTGACTTCACTTTGTGACGTGAATATTTTCTATGAGTGAAAATGTCCACATAGTTCTGAATTTTTTCTACAAGCTCTCTTTTTTCTTCTTTCTGTGACTCTAAATCCAGCTCAAATGTGTCAAATGCATACAGTATGTAAAATTTCAGATATTTGCTCTACATATGCTCATTTAAGTCTACAAGCTCTCAATGCAGTCGGGACGCAGCCGACTCAGTGGAAGTACACACGTTGACTTTAATGGCAACATTGCTGTTTCGTAGCGGATCCGCAGACGTTCCGCAACCGGTAGAAATTGGGAGTTAATGTGAAACCTCAACTTTCCGGATCAAATATCGGCTAATCATCAACTGTAAAGTAGCTACAACTTTTGAAGGATCCCTTGGTAAATAAGCCTCTGCTGGGTAGAAAGTGAAATTTTTGAAAAAAAGAAAAGAAAAGTTAACCCCAACATGAAGTGGTGAAATCCAATGTTTTCGATACAAAATTATTTTAGATATAGTATAAGTTCAAGTCCCTACTACCTCTGGTGACACACTGCCCACCAGCATGCAAAGTTTTACTTTGTATACTGTTGTCTGGAGATCCTTTTTTCTTGTTGAAGGGGAAATCTATTTTTGGGACACATTTGTTTCAACTGAATTGTATTAATGTTGAATTCCGCTTTAGAAAAATTCAAAAAAAGTGAAACCAAAATGTACTTGTACAAAAGAAAAGTGCCTCAAATTGTTTGTCAAGCCCTGACTGAGAAATGTGTGTGCTGTGCCACCTTCTGTTTCTTCAGCTGTGATTGTAACTCTACTTTATTTCAAGGGTTGGACAGTTTAACAAGAGATCCTTGTCATCTTTTCAACAGGTGCGCCAGTAGTAAACAGACAGGCGTTTCTTAAATCAACAAACCCAAAAGCGCTACAAGTACAAACCTGCCTTTATAACAACATGCTCCTAACAGTGCGTCATAGTTATTTCAATCTGGAGAGACATGTTTGCCGATATGCAAATAAGGTTTATTGTACAGCTCAACAAAATGTACAAAGTCATTGGCGATTAGACTCCATCAGATTAAAAGTTTAAAGAATTTATGATGAGCTACATGAGTAGCCATTCACCCATCTTTTATAGACTTATTTCAACCTACACAGTATTTGTCGGCCACCAGACATTAAGCCGTACACCACAACCGCTAGAAATCAGCCACAGGCATTTTCCACAGTGTCAGAGCAAGGTGTGAAGCTTGTGTTTGTGTTATGATGCATTACAATATTGAACTTAATGATCACTCTCAAAGAAAATAGGTTGTTTCTGTTGAGCCTGAGTTGTTTGGTGACATACCAGCAAGCTGTGACATCGAACTGTCAAAAGAGTTAAAGTGGTAATATTATGCTTTATGGCTTTTCCCTTTCCTTTATTTTGTTATTTATCTTTTTTTGCATGTCATAGGTTTACAAAGTGAAAAAACCCAAAGTCTCCCCCCCCCCCCAAAGGGACTTACCATCCAACAGAAAACACTGTTCACAAATTGCTCCAAACAGCTCTATTGTAGTCCAGCCTTTACTTCCGTGACGAATGTGCATCAATTTGTAACACACGTTGTAATGCTTGCCTAGCTGCCAGCATGGCATGCCCTCATACTCTGCTTCTGACTGGCTAGTAGTCCGTACCTGCCTACTGATCATGTGCGACTCCCAAACAACAAAGACGGGAGAGAAGTGTGATGCCTCACTCTGTAGCTAAAACAGAGAGCTCAACACACAGGGTGAAAAGAGGAGCTGCAGCCAAACAACAAAAATATGGTGTTTTTGAAAATTAAACTTTAAAAAAACACCATATTTTTGTTGTACTGTACTTATATTCTGATACAACCTCTAAATACAATTATGAACCTGAAAATGAGCATAATATAATAATGTTAGCACTTTAAAATGCTCAGAATGAATGGTGTTGTACCCGTACAGATTGTAAAGCTCATGGACGCAAATTGTGATATTGGGCTATATAAATAAAATTGTCTTGACTTGCTATGTCAGACTTGATTTTTCTTTACTTGATAACAGTGAACTTGGAAGTGTCAGGTTTACCCGTTACCATTACTTTTTGTTGTTTTAATAAGTAGGGAGGTTAATATTTGTGTATTTTGCAAAAGAAAATGGCTCAAAATTTTTTTCTGAAAAGTACTTTAAATAAAAGAAAAGCAATAGCAACAGAGAATGTGTTATGCAAATATAGCTGAGAAAAAAAAATTTATTGACAGATTTCGAAGCACTTGTGAGACCAGCTGGGAAATGTAGTGCTTCCAGTTAGTTGTGGGTCCAACCTTGGGTCTGGGGCTGTGCCAGAAACAACTACAAAGCTTTTTTGCAAGTAGGTACAGTATGATACTATGATAAATACCCAAGTCATCTCAACTGCATTCTCTTCACCACCAAAGTCTGATACAAACCTGCATTACTGCATCTGATGCCCCAAAACAATGAATTAATATAATTAAATATTCTGTAAACACTTAGTAGTATATTACACTATAGGATCCAAATCTCAGTAAACAGACGTATAAAATCCCAGTTTTAATTATAATGTCGTGAAATGCCATCTAGGTAACTCCAAGAAGATGTTGTCTAGAGAGCTTTTGGGTTAAGTACATGACTCGCGGCTTGTAAACTTCTATGATATATCTGCTCTAGTAGCATGACGATAAGGCCTTTGGAGTTGTTGTGACAACAACTTACAAAATTACATGTTTTGAAGTTCATAAGCTAAAGCTGGCTGGTGCAGTTTAAGTTTACCAACACCACTTCAAACTGGCATGGGCGTAACAAAACCACCATCATCGATGCCTCAGACTGTGAACATGTTCTGATCTACAATACAGTAGACCCTTGCTGACTACATTTGCTTTTGTTGTATGGTTTTGGTAAAATATTCATCAGTTGCGAATTACACAAGAGCCGATAGCAAGGCCTTTTCTAGGTCTTCACAGATGTGCTGATCATTATTGTGCCATAAGTACAAGAACAGTACAGTTTTTGAGTTTGACGAGTCCTCTCTGCAGAGCCTTTCTTGTAGTTAGCATGCCTAACTAAAGGCTACTGGCATTGTGGTCAATGTTGGAGCAATATGCATGAATGTTGTGGTTGGAAGTTATTGTGGAATACCTGTCAACCACTAGTTCAAAAGAAATAGAGGAAATGCCAACTTCTAACAAGCTTTCAGAGAAAAATGTCATGTTTATGTTCCAGTGTTCATAACCCAACTGTGTAATGTGGTTGGGATTTGAATAGCAGGGGTTTGGCTCAGTGTTACACATGCTGTAAAAATCACTTCAATGGGAGGCCAGGCCTAGCTGTGGTTCCCAAACTTTGTTATGGTATTGTCATGTAAATGGTGGAAAAACAAAAACAGGGACTGAAGCAATAAACACATAATATTCTATCATAACTGTGGTCCACACTAATAA
This sequence comes from Etheostoma cragini, assembly GCF_013103735.1. Taxonomy (NCBI): domain Eukaryota; kingdom Metazoa; phylum Chordata; class Actinopteri; order Perciformes; family Percidae; genus Etheostoma; species Etheostoma cragini. The sequence goes on along the minus strand of NC_048407.1, from coordinate 11,156,918 downwards.
ATAACATTTTGAAAAGATTGTTCATTAGATTATTTCATATTAGATAGATGCAGTAGCGACAGCAGTTTGACATTTATGTAGACTTTTAAGGCATACCTCTTTTAAACACTACACATGAGAAACAAATTCTATAATTTTACAAAATTAACAAATTGTCCAATTAAAATTTTGTACAACCTACATTAAATGATCAACAGGGGTTATATCATTTTGGTGGTCTTACTCTGCCAGTCCCTTCTGCTCATTTTGTTTTAACACTGTGCCAAGCAGAGGGGAAAGAACTGGCAGAAAGGTTTAAAAATAAAGTCCAAAACATTTGAGATTTGAGAGACCTAACTTTGTGACGACTTTTATCTTTTAATTGGAAGTTGGCAATTTTGGAACAGATGACATGTAGAATGGGTGAAATGAAAGCACAAGCTGTGGGTGTGGGAAAAAGATGTGGGCAACCCATCAGTTCCAGGACTTGGAAGTGCAAAACCATGGAAATAAAAGTAGCAGTTTAAATTTTCTCCTGGCATACATGTATATGTTGACTTAGGATAGCTTTTGCTGCAACTGAGGTGAAGATCATATCACTAAGGCTTAAACATTCCGATCTTATTTGCTGATAGTAAAAGGAAGAATGACAGATCAAAGTCCTCCTGCAAAGCTCCATCTGCATGGTTTGCTTTGTTGGGCAGCTGCTGCCAAGATGTTAAAAGATATGAAAGAGCGCTTACTGTACATACTTGGTCACACAGCCCAGCTCAAGGTTTTCCTGTAATAGTCTGCCTGGTAGATGGGTAGACACAGTGGATGGGTGGGTGAACCAACACGTATAATGCATCATGCACAAAAATATTTGCTGTGCTTGGCTGTGTGTGGCACCCAGTATGTCTGCCTATGTATCACCATGTGCTTCAAATTAAGAAGATATTTTAATTTTTTAAGAAATTAAGAAATAAAATAAAAATTTAAGAAATTAAACCATTGCATTCTGAGTAGCAAGGGAGTTGTGTGTGCATGTTCTCACAGGTTAGACTATGTTAACATTTAATGGGATGCCTTAAAAAAACACAGTTCCTTAACATCTTCTACTCTAGTGAAACAAGCATAATAAAGATTATACATGTCTAAATGTTAAAACTAGCAAATTGTTTGATTTGACATGGCTTGTTAAAAAAAAAAACTAATTCATCAAAATTAAACCTAAAAACTTCAGAAATTGGAGGATAAGTTGTAAATAGTCTTGAACATGCCACCTTTTTGATTGTCACTGAGAAACAACTTGCTGCAGAAAAAGATTTTGTATTTGTAAAGTATTTGTACTAACATCACTTATGGTAATACAAATGTATTAATCTCTTGTTACTTAAAGTCTCTTACAGGCCAATATGACCAGCCTGACAACTGCGTGATGGCATAAAACAATATACTGTATAGAAAAGCTGCATAGGCGCCAGGGGCGGTTGTGGCTCAGTGGTAGAGCGGTCTCTGGCAAAGCAGTCCTATGTCAAAGTGTCCTTGGGCAAGACACTGAACCCCATGTTGACCCCGATGCGGCTCCATTGGATTGCAAATTTGTGTGTGTTTATCTGATGAGCAGAAGGAAACTTGTATGGCAGCCTTGGCCATAGTGTGTGAATGTGTGTGAATGGTGACTGGTTCCTGTACTTTGTAAAAAGGCTTAGAATAGTTGTTGAGACTAGAAAAGCGAGTGTGAGGTGCATTTAGACCACCAAAGTTCCAAACTTAAAATGTAAGAACACCCATTATCAAAAAAGTTGCATTTTCTATGAAAGCAGATGTGGAAAATCTACATGCAACTGCCTTTCACTTAGTTAAATCCTAACAATAGTACATCCAAAGTTAAGTCCCTCAACACACAGAACATGTAAGACACAGAACAAAAACAGATGAGACAGTGACACAAAAGGGAAAGCAAGAGGAGGGCGTGAAACATAGCCAGAAGGCTAACATTGTCTGTGATCACAATTTGACACGGGACAGCAAAAAGGAACAGCAGCCCATAATTAGATGGTTGCAACAGCAACTGGTTCCGTGCTAGAATGACTTCACTTAAATGACTGAATAAACACTCGTCAACAAAAAAAAGGAAACAAAAAGCACAAAATAGCAAACACACTGGAAAGGAGACTCTAACCTAGTAGTGGCCTACTTAACCTATGGAGTGTAGGCTATACTAATCAAGACAGATACAACATTTAAAAACAGTCTCTGTGATCATATCAGATAACAATGCAATAAAACTACAACACAAGAGATTTAGACTAACCAAGAGTCCAGGCAGTTGTTGGAATCCCAGGCACCGGCTGTCTCGCTGCATGGATAGCTGTTAGCTTGTTGTCATTGCTGATCCCCATCTGTTGAACCCTAGGCTGAATCTGAGAAAAACTTAATGCCTCTGCAATGGCATCCGTGTTGCAGTCCTGGGTTTTGATCTAGTTTGCCATTCTGCTTTAACTGACTCTTTCGAGCACAAAGCGATTGAATGTTGGAGTTGGAACCATGTAACACAACTATTTGGCAAAATTGGGCCAGGACGTTTACATTAAGGCGCCATCTCTGTCGAGCTGATTACGTGACTCCCTCTTCTTTGCTAATTTTGAGACAGACTCTGTCATGCTGGCTGCTGGTCTGCACCGGTCTTATAATACATCTATGCTCTGCACTTGTGTACTGATATCACAAGAAAAGTTTTCACTTCAGGGAGAAATATCATCCCTTTTAAATATTATAAGATTTCATGGGACGAGATCTCATCAAACAGGCAATCGGAAATGTCACGTAATACTATTCATCATTCTCAAACCTATAATAATCTAATTGGATTTCACTGGCTAAAAGAGACAGCAAAAACCAAATTAGTCTCCAAAAGCTCTGTTCTGGGCCCCGTTAAAAAATTAAACTGGAGTGTAGGGCTCAGAATGTCACCTTTACTGCTACAGGCTTGTTGGCCAGGCTAGTAGTCTGGTTAGGAGGGCTGCCTTCTGCCATTAGCATGGCTCTGATCAGCTTAACAGTTGGGCCTTTTGCCAACAGATAGGTATGAAGGAGTAGTCCTGTCCTGTCTGGCATGGCTTGGGGTTTGTGTAGCACACTTAGCAGTCTAGAGTGACCACTGAAGCACCACATTTAGCAAACTGACATAATTATAACACAAGATGTGTAATGCAACTGCCAATAACGGGAACCAGTGCAGATGGTTCAGGACATGAGTGCTTCTTTTGGTTTCACCTCTACATTCACAATGTGATATTTTTGCAATTGTATTTTGACTGTGGTCTGACGGAGGTTAAGTGTCTATATGATGACCATATGCCAAATGCCATTTTAAACCCAATGATGCTGGGAGTTGACTGTAAAAAAGGTTTTACTTAACAATTTTTGGGTACAAAAGCAACTCAATATTACTAAAGGAATCCCAATGAGCTCAAAAACTGGTTGAAATAGAGAGTCCAAGGGATAATCATACAGGGGATAAGAAAAAAGATGGCGATGATGTTACAAAAGGATGGATTAGAGAAAAAGAATGATTATGACACCCCCTCATCCCCCCACCCTCCTACCTGTGGTGGAACAGATTGGACCAGCCGCAGAGCGTTCTGATTGCCGTGGCGACTGAGCATCAGCAGACAGATGGCTGCCTCCAAGCTTAGGGCAACGGGCCGTCTGAAGCTTCCACTGATTGGCAGTCTGTGCACAACACTGCTCACGCCCACATGCAAAGACTGGTGGCCTATGAAAAGGTTGACAAAAAATGGAGGACATGATTGTTTTGATCTTGGAAGTGTCAGGCATCTTAACTGTTGCTGCTCTCATTAACAAAGAAAAAGAAAACAATCCAATATGGGTCACATTCATTGATCAGAATAAGACAGAATAAATTCTACTCAATTCAATTTTATTTTTAGCATAAATTCATAACAAGTGAGTTATCTCGAGACACTTTACAGATAGAGTAGGTCTAGACCACACTATAATTTACACAACAGTTCTAGTAGTTACCTCAAGAACAAGCAACAGTGTGACAGTGGTAGGGAAAAACTCCCTTTTAGGAAGATACCTCAGACAGACCCAGGCTCTTGGTAGGCGGTGTCTGACAGCTGGTTGGGGTTGAGATGAATAGTGGCAATAACATTCATTGTAAAAGAAAATAGAATAGTGACTAAAATAGTAGTTTGTAGTAATTCATGGCATAGCAGGGCACTGCTCGACATTACAAAGCACAGCAGAGCATAGCAGGGCACCACAGAGCACAGCAGGATGTAGCAGGGCATCGCAGGACGTGTAACAGGACCACGGCAACAGCTGCAGTCATGATTTTGGAGCCTCCCTGATCCAAGGAAACATGCTGGAGGAAAAAGAACTTAAGGACTCTGGGGAATGACTCCCCAGAGCTAGGTTAACAGGCACGTGGATGCATTCAAATGGAAAGATAAAGGAGTGAGGAGCTCAGTGTGTCAAGGGAAGTCCCCCGGCAATCTAAAACTATTACAGCATAAGTAAGAGACAGGGTAAAGAGAGGAGCCTGATCAGGCTACACTGCCCTGCCTCTCTCTATTTTTATTATTTTATTGATTATATGGTAAGTGAGTCTGTCAACTATGACGAGAAGCAGGTGGACCGGGTTAGATGGACGCTGCAACTCATCACCCCCTAACTGTGAACTTTATCAACGGTGTCTGCCCCCGAAACCCAGACCGGAAGCTGATTCCACAGGAGAGGAGCCTGATAGCTGAAGGCTCTGGCTCACATTTTACTTTTAGAGACTCTAGAAACCACAAGTAACTCTGAATTCTGGGGGCGTAGTGCTCTAGTGGGACAATAAGGCACTAAGAGCTCTTCAAGATAAGATGGTGCTTGACCATTTAGAGCTTTGTAGGTCAGAAGGAGGATTTTAAATTCAATCCTGGATTTTATAGGAAGCCAATGCAGAGAAGCTAATACAGGAGAAATAGGATCTCTTTTCTTAGTTCTTGTCAGAACACGCGCTGCAGCATTCTGGATCAGGATAAAGAATTACAGTAGTCCAGCCTGGAAGTAACAAATGCATGGACTACTTCTCAGGATTGTGTTGAGACAGGATGTTCCTAATTTTGGCAATGTAACGGAGATGAAAAAAGACTATTCTTGAGGTTTGTTTTAGATGGGTGTTAAAAATAACTCCTAGATTTCTGACCGTAGTGCTGGAGGCCAGAGCAATACCATCCAGAGTAGCTATATCCCTAGATAATAAGGTTTGGAGGTGTTTAGGGCCACGCACAATAACTTTAGTTTTGTCTGAGTTTAACATCAGAAAATTGGAGGTCATCCATTATTTTATATCATTTATGCATGCTTGAAGTTTAGTTAACCGACTGGTTGTGTCTGGCTTGATTGATAGACAAAATTGGGTGTCATCCGCTTAACAATGAAAGTTAATTGAGTGTTTCCCACTATTTTTTGCCTAGACAAAGCATATAAGGAGAATGGAATTGGTCCAAGCACTGAGCCTTGTGGAATGCCATGGCTAACTTTAGCAGGACAGGGAACCTGATCGCGGAATCACTTTCTAAGCTCATTAGACCTGTCAATGAGAAATACAACAAAGAATGTGGACCTTTACCGACTGTATAGCATTGGCGAGCTTCTCCAAGAGAGCAGCTTTAGCTTATTTTGTATGGCTGTGGCTATTTGTAGTGTCAATACAATAATTAATGATGTTTCTGCAAGCCATCATTGCAGTAAAATCTCAATCATCATCATTATTAAAGGGATATTTCATGGCTGGAAAGATGAATATGTATTAAATTGGGTCATTTACGTAGTAGAAATGTGAAAATGTTTTCGAAGTTGGTGCCTTCTAGACCAAGAAAAGCCAGAAAATATGTTTTTGGCTCATGTGGATGAAAGACAACAACTCCCAGAATGCATTTGCTTCACTTCCCCAAGAGTCCACTCCCAAGCCACATCTACTGGTTATAGACAGTTAAGTGAACTCAAATGTGTTTTCTTGTCATTTCAACTATGTACAAAAAAACGTTTCACCGGGGCTACATTTAGTGCACACACATTGTAGGCTCTGTTAAGTTTAGTTAACGCTTTTGTAGAAATTGTGCTTGTGGGATGTAAACACCAAGTATAAACACAGTTGTGAATTTGTGTGTAATGTAGAAGGGTTGGCATTTAACAGTCCCAAACTTAACCAGCGGTTAGCAAGTAGTTGGATACAAGCACCGTGTTATTGTACCAGTCTGTGTTAACACAGCCCACCTCCATGAGTCTTACCGGCCAGAGCAGCATCTGCTCGGAAGGCTATTAGGCCTAATATCTAGATAGCGGAGTCTGGTACACTGTTGTTCAGCCATGTTTCCACAAAAACAAAACCAGCAGTCTCTGAACTTAAGCGTACGCCTGGTATTAAATATTGAATGTGTGAGGTGTGTACATTCTTACCACTCATTCTTCATTTCTAAATGCCAGTTTATGTGTAGGAAAAGATGCATGCATGGTTTTTTTGCAACCTCATTGTTTACATATCTGGCTGCCGGTTACTAGAGATAAGTGCTATTTTAATCACAGGCACAGATAATCTGATGAAACTGACCCAGTAAGCAACATAACCGATACCCACTAAGCAGTATTTTAGTAAATAATTCATTCTCCTTATGAACAGGCCAAAGAATTTTCAAGTATATCACTGCTTGTGTTTATTTTTATTATTAGTTATTTCTTGGCATTTCCGATGCAGTATTTAATTGAAAATGAAAACAAATTATTGATTTGTTTCAGTCACATGTTTGTTATTAAAAACATAAAACTATAAAATCCTATTCATGGTTGAATTGAACTGTATCAAATTGGGTATGAATCATAGTACATCATTAACAATATATTGGTATCGTTTTTATCTTGCATCATAGACTGTGAATATAGATTGGCATCAGAATGAGTCTGAGAGATAGCCATAACTAGTGTTAGAATTCATTATAAACCTGTATGTTGTTAGTTGATATTCCATGGATTAACAAGACTGTAGTTGTTACGGGGGGTATGAGGATTGGACCCAAATGCAGTGAGGAGGAGGCAGGCAGGAGTAGGAACACAAATAGTTTT
>NC_048407.1:11144345-11149717 GCF_013103735.1 Etheostoma cragini | reverse complement strand
ACAAGACAGAATCTACAACACCAGACTAATGGGAAAACCGGGACAAAAACACAGGGAAGGCCAAACCGGAAAAATACCCCAACAAAAACCCCAAACCATAACAGTAGTCATGTAAAGGTTAAAAATTACATCAAATCTGCAAGCTTAGGGAGCCGGGAGAATCATCACAGTTAAGACAGAATTTACATATGCATGCATATATGTAGGTATATATTATCGAGATAATCCGCAGGTCACATTAGTTTTGATATCTAGTCACAAGCAACACATTTAAATGATCTTACCTGCACGCTTCAACTTAGACATGCCCCTGTTAAAAACACCCTCAAACAATCCAGACCGCTCATTCAACTGTGAAATAGACAATAACATAGCATATCGCAGCAGCCATTTCCATACACACACACCCACACACACACGTGCACACACACACACATACTCACTAAATGGATCCAATGGAGGAAAATAGGTTGCATGTGTCTCTTGCCTTTCCCGCAAGTCCTGTTGCCATAAATATCTTGTTATGAAAGGCAGGTAATGAAAAGCGCCGCTTTGGTAATCCGTGACGGAAGACAGTTTCATGCTAGTTTAGCTTCCGTCACCTCCCTTGCTCCCTCCACCACCCCACTGAGACAACATATTTTCCGAGGCATTTTTGGATTCTTAATACTTAAGAGGCAATTCGGTTGGTGCCTAAAAAAGTATTGAATTTGGTACCCAGCCATAGTCATCCATCTGCTGGACCATTTAGGATTGAAACGTGTATTCTTTGTTTGGTTTAATTTTGTTTCTCTTTGCTGGTGGCGGAGCCAAATGATGACAAAGTTTGTTGGTCAATCCATCTGCCCAAAACTTTGGTCCATTGCCATGACATGTACAATGAATAGTTTTGGTCACCGAGAACACATTTACTTACGTTTAGTTGTGTATTTTGTATTTTTCAAGTAGTTTTTTAAAACTGGCATTTTAAAATATACTTGATTACATTTTGAGTAAAGTATTTTATTGCACTAGATTACAAATCCTAACCGTTACTGAATACAAAAAAAAAGGTCAAAGTTAAAGCCATGTGGTTAGTTTGCGGAGAACAGATTGCTCTGTTAAAGGATTATAAGAACAAGACCAGCTTTGTAATATCCCACAAAATCTCCCAAAACAGTAAGCCATTTTCTGAAGGGGAGTTTATCAAAGAGTGTTTAATATGCCCAGAGGAAAAAGAAGACGTTTAAGAACGTGCCACCTGACATAAAATTAATATTGAGCAGAATTAAGTTTAGCCTATTGGTCTGGCCCTCCACAACAGTCCCTGGTATTCATGTGGCCCTTTGGTAAAATGAATTAAATAAAATAAAACGTATGTAGGAGACTGGCTAAATGAATTCACATACGTCTAATTAGCTTATGCGGACTACTGTGTGTGTGTATAGATAGTGTGTGTGTGTGTGTGTGTGTGTGTAGAAGCTAGCTGCTAGTCTGGTCTGTGAACATTCAGGTTTAACCCAGTGGTTCTCAACCTTTTTTGTGCCAGTGCCCCCCTATCCATTACACAGGTCCCCAATTGTCCCCCATCAAATAAGATGTAGGAAAATTGTGCTGAATATTAATGTCTATGCCCTAATATAAAGCCTATTATTGTTGTTACTATTCTTATCAAAAATAATCAAAAATTAACATCATTGACTGACAAACAACATATTATATTACATTTTTTCCCAGGTATCAAAAAGCCATACGAATAGAAATTATATTTACAGGTGTTTAAAAAAATGCAATCATTTGGCATTCAATTTAAATTAGGAAACAGCAGCCAATCAGAACAACTAAATATGTCACATTTAAACTTTAACTAGGTATAAAAAACACTAACAGTAATCAATCATAAACAGCTAGCAATTTAACAGTCAAATCTATTTTTCATTCAAATCTAAATATATAATCCAATTGGTAGGTATTCCAAGGTGTTTAGGGCCCAAGTGCTGACAGTGGTGAAGGCCCTGTTGGAACTGAAGGAATTATTATTCCTCCGGCAAATGAATTGCTTGAGGGGCTTAACGTATTTAAAAACTCAACAAATTTGGCGGTCGTATCAAGTATTTTAAGGGTATCGGGAATGGGCGCAAAAGAATGGCTCGCTAGCGCCCGTTATAAAATTAAGAAAATTGCGCCCCTGCAGTACATTCAACGTAGACTTACGAAACTTGGTACACATATGCGGCATGGCAGGACAGACATAAAACTCCATTGTAGCCCCACCCTAAACCCAACAGGAAGTTCGCCATTTTGAATTGAAAGTTTGAAATTTGTGCGATTTTGGCCATTTCCACATGTCGTACTTTAATGAACTCCAACTAGAAATTTATCTGATCAACTTCAAATTTGGTCTGTCTCATCTTATCGGACATTCACACTGCCGCAGACTTGAGTGTCTAAAGTTACCGAAGCGGCAAATCTGTCGGCGTTAGGTTTTGGGCATTTTGAGCGTGTTGAGCGTAAATCGTGAAATTTTATGGTAATGAGCTGTGATGCAGTTCAGCGACAAGCAGCGGCTAACACCAGCCGGCAATCGGAATATAGACGTCCTTTGCGCTGGCTGATCCCGGAGAAACATACAATATAAACTTTTGTTCCTACAAAAACAATACTTCTGAGGACAAGCTCATAATCGCCATTACTGGGTTACCTATCGTTTATAATATAACGTTGTTTGTACATAGGAACCAGTCAACGTTACCTGCCCCATCGTCTCTAAACGGTCCCTCACAGTGAAGTCCTGCACGGGTCACTAGATCAGTCTGGCGGCTGCTCGCTCTGCCTGCACGCCGCTACGACTCAGCGGTTAACGAGAAAGCTAACTGCCAACAGACTCTGCTGCGAACAATTAACGATACAACTTCTGTCATTATATATGTATTTCATAAAGGTTTATAATGTCAGTGCATTGGCCGTGGCCGCTTGTGCTCCCGGCTGAACAGAGAACGCTGTCACGTCAGAGAGGCCAAAGCGTCAAAAAGCTTCCTTGTACTTTTTGACAAGTGTACTTGGTGGGGCGGCCAGAGCTTTTTTGCAGCTCAAGTCGGTGGTACGGTGTGTATGTTAGGTTAAGGAGATAAAGATGAAAAGTTAATAAGAGAAAAACTTTTCGCCATAGTGCGTGGTCGCCATTTTGTGCGTTTTGCCATAGAAACCGGAAGTGAGTGTAACTTGAGTTAAAAATCTAAATCATAAATCATAAATCAGCTTTATATGACAAACATGCAATGTTTAAATATGTAGCCAATCAAATACCTTATGACTGCAACAGTGGCATAAAGCAGAAAGCTATGGAAGCCTTAAAACCAGAGATTATTTCTAATATGCAAATTGTGAAATTATGACCAGCCATGAAGCAGACAACTGGTGAGTATGGTGTAAAAGTAAACCATTGGCTGCACTGTTGCATGTAGTTCAAAGTCAAGCTCATTTTTATTGTTTCACAATCAACTATATCAACATTTTATGTTGACGCACTGCTATATCTTATTATTATTTTTTCATTGTGGTAAATGCACATCTTAAATAATAGGTAGTTGCTGAGCGCACACGGTGAATGGAGTTAGAGAAAATTATGTCCCAACTGGTACATACTTGTGTGTACTGCTCATCTTTTTCCTTTCCGCATTTTGTAGTGTTCTTTCTGCCATATTTTAGGAATCATCGGAAATCATTACATTCACACTGTATATTCAAACATAAACTAACTGGTGTCCCATAGCAACAATAGAATCAAAGATAGAATGGAATAGAATCAATAACCATTTGGGCTGAAAACATAACAATACATGTTGTTGTTGTCATAACAACACACTGAATACTGGGACCCAACTTTAGTTCTGACACACATTCACTCAGACAGCAATTTGTATCAGAGAGTCGTTTGACTGTGATGCAAAGGTGCACATTGCAACAGAAGAAAACATGGAGTTCAACTCCAAAGAGATTCAACCATTCAATTTCTATCTCAGTTTACTTGAAGAACAAGTACGATGTGAACTGAAGGACAACGAGGCGACACTCACCCAATGTGAATCTGAGGGGAGAGTTCACCTGATCATCCGAGAGGACTTGCCGGCCAGTCTCCTCGATCAGCTCCAACAACAGAGAGAGGGCAGCAGTTGGAGCCATGAGAAAAAGCTGAAGTTCAGCTTTCTGAATGTGTCCCCTCCCCAGCCAGGGAAACAGAGCATCTGAAATCCCAGCTGGGAAAAATCCGCAACAGGCTGCGAAAAGCCCTAAAAGATCTGGACCTGCAGTAGTCATTTCTGAAGACTTGAAGGTCGAATTGGAGCAGATGAAGGGAGAGAAGGAGGCCCTGAAAAAGGAAGTGGAGACTCAAAAGATGGAGCTTTGTAAAGAGAGACAGAAGCTTAAGTAAGACCAACGTGGAGTTAGAGTTGGAGAGCTTTCTGGAGATGGAAAGGGCTCAAGCTCAGGAGCTGAAGGATAAATTGAGCAAGATGGAGGAAGCTCTCCGAGAACAGGAGGAGGCAAAGGAGATACAGGTAAGATCCCAGGCTTCCCATAGAGCCCAGCTGGATGAGGCTGAACGTGTCCACTCCCCACCAGGGGAAACAGAGCGTCTGAAATCCCAGCTGGAAAAAGCCCGAAAAGATCTTGACCTGCAGTCCTTCATTACTGAAGACCTGAAAGTTGATTTAAAGCAGATGAAGGGAGAGATGCAGGCCCTTAAAAATATTGTGGGGACTCAGAAGTTGAAGCTTCGAGAAGAGAGACAGATGCTCACGGTAGGTACGACCACCAATGTGATGTTGGAGAGCCATCTGGAGATGGAGAGGGCTCAAGCTCAGGAGCTGAAGGATAAATTGAGCAAGGTGGAGGAAGCTCTCCTTAAACAGGACGAGGAGGCGAAGGAGATTCTGGAAAGATCCCAGGCTTGCCATAGAGCCCAGTTGGAGATGCAGGACCAAAACAACAAGAATCTCATGGCTGCTCTTGAGAAAAAGTATGAACATCAGCTGGAGAGTCATCTCAACCAGTGGAAGGAGGACAAATCATCCCTTCTTCAGTCCACAGAAAGCCTAAAGCTGACACAGCAGGAAAAAGAGCAAGAGTGGGAGAGGACGGAGAGCACCTTGAGGTGGCTGGTAGATCTTCAGAGCCAGATAATTGAAAAGCCAAAGAAGAAGAAGTGGTACAAAAAGCTTCTGCCTGGCTGAGGAAGAGAAAATGCGTTTGAACTGGTATAGTATCTGTCTATCCGTCTGTCTGTGTGGGTCTGTCTATCTGTCTGTGTGAGGGTCTGTCTGTCTGTGTGTGGGTCTGTATGTCTGTCTGTCTGTCTGTGTGTGGGTCTGTATGTCTGTCTGTCTGTCTGT
>NC_048407.1:11087215-11144245 GCF_013103735.1 Etheostoma cragini | reverse complement strand
GTGTGTGTGTGTGTGTGTGTGTGTGTGTGTGTGTGTGTGTGTGTGTGTGTGTGTGTGTGTGTGTGTTTGCTCGCAGGGCAGGTGATGCGTCAGTGCAGTAGTGTTGGAGTAGTAGAGCTTGTAGTCAGTGTATGCTACATGCTACATGCTACATGCTACATGCTGCTTCTGCTCGCCACTGTCTGCTTCCAGCTACTGCCACCGGACAGCCCTTTGTTTTCAGGGGCTGAAAGAGGAGCCGGGTGTGTAAGCCTCCTCTTCCGGTATATATCCTCTCCACTGCCAAGAGCTCGTACACGCCTCCCCACGGCACACATGGTAACTGGTCCCTTGTGGTTCCAGGCTAAGTTGTACAGGATCTCGGAGCAGCAGTAGGTCCCAGAGACGTGGCATGCAGGCCCATCAGTGAGTGGAAATGCCCTGATGCCCGTCAACCACTGTCCCAGCTATGGGTAAATAGCCCCAGCTATGGGTAAATAGCCCCAGCTATGGGTAAATAGTGGAGAACCTAATAGTGGTGCAGGTGGAAGATGTTGGTGTGAGAACCACCACAACGTCTGGGAAAGAGGAAGAAGGCAACCCCACATTCATGTGGGTTAAATCGGAAAGGTACAGTGGCACGGGGAGCAAACCCTGTGACGATGTATGAAAACTGAAACTATTCCTCGCAGCTATATAAATACTACTGCATGTACACATGCACTAGCTATAAAAATGATGTCATGTTTGTTGGTGTGCCGGCCCTGGGCCTGTTTGACATGTGTACTGTGATTTGTCTTGTTAACTTGCAGGTGTAGCGGAGGCGATAAAAAAATGACTGTGATCACCTGGCCGGTCCTCCCAGACCATTTAACCCCGCCTGCCCCGAGACCGAGAGGCCGCATTCTCCCAATGGCGCACCAACATGTTTTCTCTCTGTTTTCACAGTTTTCCCTTTTTTAAAAACTGACAACATGGACCTCACATTCTTCATTACATCCATCCACCTTCATTCATCACTGATACTGACAATCACACCTCATAATGCTCTTGTTTGCATCATTATTTAATAAATGTCATTTTGTTATTGTTACGTTGCTGTGCATTGCCGTCCTTTGTTGTCTGCCGGTGAGCCGGTCGTAACAAGTTGGGGGCTTGTTTACCATGAGTACATAACCAGGACCTTGTTTGTGGTTTTCCTTAATTAATCCTAGTTAGTTGCGATTTAGGTAATTTGGTTTAGTTGAGCTAGTCTGTTGTTTTAATGTTAAGTTGCAATACAGTCATGTGTAATATAGTTTGGCTCATTTGCATCCTAAACCACCAAAATACAAATTGGCTCAAAATATTTTATATGATAATTATAATATACTAAATATAGTTTTTATAGTTTTTTTTTCGGAGGTACATGTTGGTCATCCAAAGAAAATAATGAACCCTCCTGTTGTCCTTGGGGTCATATTTGACCCATTTTCAAAAAGTTTCAAAATCAGAAATTTGGGTTTCCTTCAACCAAAGTGTAAAAAAAACGTAGATGGTTCCATTCCGCGATCCATACAAGTTAAATAACTGATGAGTTCACTATTTTCATTGAATTTGGGTGTTTTATATTCATGGCATTTTAAGAAGAAAAAAAAAAGAGATTTGAGAATACTGGAAAAAGTGACAGAAATGGAGGGAAAAGCAAGAAAAAAGTCCCCAAAAAATCAAAAAACAAAGACATTGTAAAAATCGACAAAGAACTTTTGGAAAAGTGACAAACGTGTCTTAAGAAGGTTTTAACTTACAAGTTTGACCCAGAAAACTAAATGTTGTTCTACGGGAAGACAACACGAGGGGAAAATTAACAACATGAGGGCATTTTTTTGAGGACATTTTTCAGGTTTACAATGAGTCTAATGTAGCTTTAGACTTTAAGACAAAACAGGTATATTTAGGGTCCCAGAGCCTTTCAAACACAGCTGCAATTTAAAGTTTTATGAAGAAGAAATGCTTTAAAATAGACACTGGTTATTGTCAAATCAGCTACAAACTTAAATTATTTGGTAAATATCAATTATCAGTTTACTTCTTTATTTTGGGAATAATAAATAAATCCAATGAGTTTCTATTTATTTATATATATTTATATATTTATATTTATATCTTCATTGGTTACGATTTGCAGTGTCTGCGTCCGCCATTAACCCTGACGCACGAACATTAGCAAGGGCCCGTCCAACGCTGCTTGCAGCTTTCATTTTACTTGTGAGTAATATTTCATCAAAGCATTATTGCTTTTACTTGAGCACAATATTTTAGTACTTTTTCCACCTCTGCCTAGAATGATTGTAGTGATGCTAATGATTAACTGTTTACAGACAATAAGAATTTTGGCCATTTCATACTATCAGGTAAACATTAAAAACAATAGTATTACATCCAAATTAAATAAGTCATGAAATATGTTTTTTTGTATTGCAAAAGAAAAACATAGGCTATACAATATACTTTTTAACTGCTAGTTAACTTGCTAGTGCAGCTCTCAGGTTGATTTCTTGGAGACAGGCTCAGACACAACAAATTGCCTCTCGGAGACATTACCCCATTTACTACTATGGACATTTGTCCACCGCGAAGCGCTCAAAGTGGTTCCAGGAAAGTGTGCATGTGTCCACGACAATGCACAAAACATTGTGGCTGCGCGACCAGTACATGTCAGCAGTTGTCTGCAGACGCTGAGAGCGGAAAATACCTCAGAGTGCCAACGTGTGAACTGGGACTCAGTTGCTGTCCCAGTTCAGCTGCTTGATAGTTAAAGCATATTTATGGGTTAACAAGGATCAATCTACCTATCGGTGAGAAGAAGAAAGAAAAAACTAATTTGGCATCCCTAGATAATTCTTAATGATTCTAACGAGCTTTAAAATTACATAAAACATAAAAACCTAATGAAGACATTAATTATTTTGGCAGCCATGTGCACTTTGATTAAACTGCTATAAAACATAGTTTGGAAAGCTAAATGAGAAAGTCTGATGCGGTTTATGAGCATAAACTTACACTTAAACACATGCACAACAGCCCCACAAAGCTGAAAAAAAGAGAATCGGTATACCTAGTTACTTTATCTCATATTAATGTAGTTGAGAAAAAAAATGTTCCTCTTCTCACCTAGCTTCCTTTGCCCCTGAGCCAGAGAGGGAGTTGGCTCATCGCAGAGCGAGTCATTGATCAGGGTGGATTGCAGGAGACAGCAGCTCAGAGCTGCGGCCCTCAGAGGAAGACCCTCTCACAGATTCTGGCAGCCCTTGCAACAGAATAGATAATTCTTGAACAGCAGCTCCCTCTACACCTTGTGCCAACAAATTTACAATTCAAACATGGACCAAGGTGTTGAAGAGGAACGTTAGAAACACTTTGATTTGTTTTTTAAAGAGATTTGACGGAGGTCTGATCCACAGAAGACCCTATAGTGTTGCTCTTCAAAGAAATATAAGGTACACAATGTAAATGTGGTCAGATATTATTTAACATAGCCAATATACTGTCATTTTAATTAAACCACTAACAGAAGTCAATCATTAAAAGATTAGGTTTTCATATAGGACAATCTTTGTTCCAGAGGCTAGGAATGAGTAAGTGCTGGGAATTTAACCTGCAGGGTTTTATTACTATCCCAGGGAGATTGGCAGAAAATACAATGACACCATGTAGGCCTCTGTGGATACAAGAGACAAAAAGGGACAAGCGGATTGCCTTTCCGAACAGCTATTGCAAAATAAAATGCTTTGTTGTTCTTTAGTGCTTGTGTGTTTGCAACAGGCTTTGCAGTTCCTCTGAATATTTATGGATATATAACAATTTATCTTTATAACATTTGTTTTTGGTCAAGATTGTTCAGAGTGCAAGTCTGTTTAGATGTTGCTGTGCTCCGACTACTGTACATCATCCAGTCTTAGTGTTTGTATGTATATGTGCACCCGGTCTTTCCACACTATGTTTATCTCTCACTGTGTGCCTCACAGCCTTCAGACACAAGAGCTCAGGTTCCACTGCCCTCCCCAAAATTGAAAAGCTCATCAGGAGATAATTCTGGGAGCTGCCACAATGCCAGCTATGTGCCGCTGTCGCCTTATCTTCCAGGCCTCTTGCGCCCTACTGCTTCTGTCCCTGCCCTGGGGAAGACAGCTTAGTACCCATTCTGGCTACAGCAGCAGACGAGAGCAGGGCAGTAGAGATCACTCATTTTAATAGGCCTGTCACATCTGTTTTTAGAACCTGGGGAGGTCTCCTTCTGCTGGCCTCCCAATGAAGTGACCCCAAAATGATGTGACAAGCTGTGATGAGCTTGGGAAGGGGAGTTTTAGACCAGGGGAGCAGAAAAAGGGAATATAGACTGTGTAAAAGAGTGAAGGGATTTCATCAAATCCTAAAATCTAGTGTAAAGCATGCACTATGATTTAAACGTTTTTTGCAAATCATGAGTCATTTTTCTGTTATTTCATTGAAGGAATTAGATACTGTGCAATTATGAATGTGTTCTTGTCTTAAGGCTTTCTCTCACCATCAGAGCTTTGAAAAGAATCTAAATGTTGGATTGCAGTGGTCATGCTGTTAAATATATCCATTGGTCAAAGTGGACCAATATGCAATAGTGCAAATGTGGTTGGATAAATCAGCTGTTTGAAAGACAAAATATGAGTCTCTTATTAATATATGAAGTTTGGTTTGTGTTTGTTATTATTTTGTTTAGTTTTCAGGATGTTGCCCTCAATCTGACACCTCAAACAATGGTAATGTTCCATATGTTTAAAGCACCTAAACTGATGAAACAACAGGAGCACACTCAGGGCAACCACCAGCTTGATTTGTATGCAATACACACTGGTGTGTTTTTGTGTATGTGCTTGATGTTGGTCTGATTGCATTTCCATCGGAAAAAAAAAGAACTTACTACTACACTAACCTTCATCAGCTAGATACTATAGTGCTGATTTAAATTTATTCAAGGGAGTTTGCACTAAATAGCACTTTCTCAAACAAATGAGTCGTGGGTGGCAACATGCCTGACTTAAACTCTACTCTAACAAATATACTGTAAACCGTAAAGGCTCTCAGATATCGCAGTGCTTAAAGTGTTATGAATTTAGGGCTGAGCTTCTTATGGTCACCAGGGAATTGTTTTCTCTACTCGCCATGAACAACCAATTATTGATATCCAACTCAGCTTTCTCATCCACTTATTAGAGTGCTGCATTCTAAATAAATAAATAAAAACACTAACTGGGACTGCTTTGCAAGTAAATTTAAATCTACCACACCATTTTCTTCTATAGGCTATAGGCTATAGGCACAATTTTGTGATTGCTAACTCCTTAGAGTGTAAAACAGGTCCAGATACTGTAGATATGGACATTTAGAAAATTCATGTTGGACCTAACTAAGAAAAGAACCTCTACTACTAAGCCCATATCTCAGGCTTGGCTGACACAGGCATTTAAAAGAAAACTGTGGTATATAAAAGGATGCACGTAGTAAAAAAATCTATTTCAAACCCGTTAACATACCAGCATTGAGAACCAGGGTTCAAATCAAATTGTTAAAAAGTTAAACCTCTGTTAATCCCATTGAGTCAAATTTTTAACAATAACAAGTATATTTATGTAAACACAGTATGTTATTACACTGGTAAAAAATAGATCTTAATTCCACAATTCCACATCCATTCTCCTGATCACTGCATTTTGGGCAGTATATTCAGCTAAGTAATGGATGTCTGAGCTATCAGGGAAATTTGTAGCCGTTTCCTTTACGAGGGCTTCTCATTCCAATCAGCAAGTGTCAGCTCAGTTTGCCTTGTAATTAATGACTACTGACTGGCCACTAACGGTCCAATAAGTCTGCCCGATAGGTCTAGGCAGCTGAAGCCTGCAGAAAAAGGGGAGGCTTGAACTGTTGGTAAGGCAAATGACTAACTGCCAACAATCATTTTTGTGTGCATTTAGTCTTCTAATTACTTTGATTTTCAGAGGACAGACAAAGAAAGAAATGTCTCCCTTGATACTGTATGCTTACGTCCTCAACTCCTATCATCGCTCTTTTGGTCATACAATTCAACTACATTTTTAATTTCAACCCATTTAGCATTACATTTCAGCCCACGTGCTGAATTTCTGTTGTAACTAACCCAAATTGGTGGAATTTTTTTTTTTTACCAGTCTGTGGCATGTAGTTCTATCAGTGTTATTTTGACTGTTCATTTTGAAGGCAGTGGAGCTAAGATACCTTTGAACTTTGGAATAACCTATGCGACATCTGTCTACAGCGAGACGTCTTCATTTTCTCCAGAAGCGCCAATGGCTTCTTTTTGTTATGGTTTAAATGACTGTTTTAACATGAGACATACAGGGCTTTTTTTTCTATTTTTCATGATATTTTGGTGGTTACATGGCCAGGCAATTTGAAACAGATGCATTATGTGGTATAAGTGCAACATGTAGTGTTTTTTCTCTTCAGAAAATTGTATTCTTACGATTTTATAATAAATGGCTGCTTTTTTACAGAATTTCTTTGTTTTAAAATTCCATTGTAGCCTCTTTGTTCTTTGTTTCCCTGAACTCACAATCTCTACAGAGTTTCAGGGTGTTGTCTGAGTGCATCCACATTAGTGCATTCCCTCAAAACATCAATAAGGGTGCTCTTATCTATGAAGGCTTAGGGAAAGTGCACACAAACATGTCTGTACGGGTAGCATGCTCTCAAGCATGCAAAAAACAGCACAATGAGTAGCTGAGTCCCACACAGTCCCGCACAGAAAAATACAGTCAAGATGTAAGAACTGACAACATGAACAACCGTGGGAATGAGTGAAAACAATTCAAATCAGATTGAAAGATCTTGCCTAGGATTAGGTACCAAAACGCATTGCCAAAATTGTGCAGGTCCAGCCATGACCAGTATCTATTGGACCGAATGACATCGCAGATTCCTATGCCTCATTTCAGTGCCACTTACATGTCTGTGCTTTCCTCTGGTGCTCCGAAAATGACTTTACAGGCAACAGTAGCATAACTGCATGTGACGCTAGTTAATATTACACTTGGCATCAGGTAACGTTAGCCTACCGTTAGTAGCTTGTTTAACCTTCATGTTGTCCTAGGGTCAAATTGACCCATTTTCATATGAATGTTCTTTTTGTAACTACACAAAATAAAATGATTGATTCCACACAACGCTCTTTGGCAAGTACAAATCTCTACCTTCATTAATTTTGGTGTGTCTTATTCAATTTTATAGCACTTGAAGATAAACACTGAAGTGGTTTTGAACTACCATCGAGTAAAAGTAGACATATTCCAGTCTGTGATTATCCATTAACATAATTTCCTTTAATTTTAGTCTAAGTAATTCCTAATTTCTGCTTTTTTAATGCAAACATTAGGTAAAATTTCCTATAAATGAGGTTTATTGACCATAAATCCCAAAAATAGTTAATGTTACGTAGTGTTGAAAACATCAAAAAAAGAGACAAACAACGAAAAAAAGTGTCAAAAGTGTTAAGAAAAGGAACAAAAACATAAGAAAATGTTAAAATAAATTGATAAAAAGCATCAACAAAAGGGATTTTTTGAGGGGAAGACAACACAAGTGTTAAACACAGTCTGCAGCGAAAGAAACAGCTACTAGCTGCACTTTTCACTTTTCATGGCCACTGCTGCAGTTGGTAACAATAACACTGACGGGAATTAATGGTGCATTCAACTGCACCTTGTACACATAGCAGTGAAATGAGTTCCTTCATTTTAAATAAATTTCATGGCCTTGGCAATAAACAAGCCATTTTTGATGTTACAAATGTTTTAAAGAAATGGTTCAGGCAGTGTTTAGGCAGTGTTTTAATATATTTTA
This sequence comes from Etheostoma cragini, assembly GCF_013103735.1. NCBI lineage: Eukaryota > Metazoa > Chordata > Actinopteri > Perciformes > Percidae > Etheostoma > Etheostoma cragini. The sequence continues at coordinate 11,136,376 of NC_048407.1, read as the reverse complement.
GCACTGGTATCAGAAAAAAAAAAAAACTATACCCAACCCTTTTCTTGCAAGCATTATAAATGGCATACTGTTTCTTGGTTCCGTGCAACAAGCTGCATCATTCAATACTGATTTGTGGGTGTTCAATTTATTGAAGCTCTTATGTTATTATGGTATATTTCCTGCAGAAGCATGAGAATGCAACAAAATACTTTTCAAATAGTATACAGGTTCACTTCGTATACCAACAAGTCCTCTAACTAAACAATAAATATGTAATTGTTCATTGCCATCTACAAAGGACACTTGATCATTTTCTACAAAAGTAGAAAGTAATAAATATAACCATTTGTCGATCTTCTATGGTTAGAATTAAGATTTGGTGAACTTTATTCACAACAAACTATCTGGTTATCTGGTTATGATTAGGAAAATGTCATGATTTTGGATACAGTTAAAAGAAACAACATTGACTATCCACGAGATTTTGTGGCACCAATAATAGCAATATATACTACTTCTACCTTAACTCTGGACAATAAATAGTCTTACTTCACATCGCCACTACACTTTCTTGTGAGGTTTATCTAAATATGTAATACAAGTTGCATCACGCATTTAAAACAAACAAATGCTTTTGTTTTTCTTGTAAGGAGAGTATTGCGTATAGTCATAAATCTTAAAAATAACAGAGATTTTTAACAAAAGACACAAATGTCCAACAAGGGCAATAAAATAAATAAGCTGCTATTCTGCCACTGAAAGATAATTTATCTCACTTAAAGTGCAACTACACCTACTTTAAATACAACTAGATGAGACCAGCGAAAGCCAAATGTACTGTCAATGTCCTTGAACGCATCACTGAACAGACTCACTCAACTGTGAGCCACTTTAGAAAAGAGCATTTGCTAAAAGCTGACGCCATTGATGGCATGTTAAGAATTCTTGCTGCAAAGTACCTTGCCTCTTCTTGATCTAACCATTCAAAAAGGATAATGTCATCCAGCATGTGTTCACACCATGCGCACAGCATACTCAAGTGTGTTTACCTGTAGTGAGGATCATGTGGGAGTTGTTGGTCGGCTTCTTTCAGGGTCAAGTAATCAGCCATCTGATATAAGGCAGCCACTATTTTTGTATCATCATCATCCAAGTAGCAAAACAACCCTTGTTCAATCATAGGAAACACAACAAGAGGGAAAGGAAATTGCTTCTGATGATTATCTGTGTGCACATAACTCATACCCAAGGGCAACTGTTCATTTACATCCAAGCCTGGCATTTGACAAAAATGAGACACATTCCAGATGTCTTTATACCATTTTTGTTTGGTGCTGGATTAGGGTGTGGGCAGCAGTGAAATGTGGGATGTAGTGAACTACTTTCAACCTTGGCAAATGTGGTGTTTACTATCCATCTTCCCATTACCTTTCACAATAAAAGCCTACACTCTGTATAGAGTCTGTGGCTACAGTGCACAACTGTTTACCAAAGGGAATTAAAATCAATCCGAGTAATTTTAAAAAGGAAACTTCGCAAACACAACAGTTGCTTGTGTTTGCTTTTCCTGCTTTGGTGTCCTGAGGTTGGACAGCATGGGGGAGAAGGGGCTGGAGTCTCCAGGGCTAACCCCCGTCACCAGACCGGACACCTCCACTAGTCTTGAGATTCATTTATTTATGCTCAAAATTAAGACTTTAGCTACTGTACATTCACCACTAATTCTCCTCTGCTCCAATCGCTCTCTCTCATCTGCTCACACCTCATCTCCCCTCACTTTCCCTCTCGCTTCAGCAGCATCCCCCGGACATTAAACTGTCTCAGCGACATGATAGATCAGCTGGTGAATTTTTGCCGTTGTTTATTCCTCACTTCCTCGGTGTGGAAAACAGTTACTAGAAGGTCATTTAGTCAACATTTGGTATATATTGAGTACCCTGAATCCTTGCTCAACACATACGCAAGTAAGTAATGTACAATTTTTTTCAGATATCACATGTCTATAAAAAAAACTTTTATTGTCATATTTGATAAATCGATTATTCGTTAAATCAATAAAATATCAGTAAACAGTGAGAAACTGTTATCCCAACAGTTCAAAACCTGAGTTATACAATTTATTTATTACATTACTAAGTTCATGTTAGTAGTTTACAACGGCAACTGAACTGCTGCCAGTTCCGGAGACAAACAACACTTTTAAAACTTTTTTTTTCCTAAAGTAATGCTTGTAAAATATGTTGTCCTATTAAAAACGTTAGCGTTTTACATTGGATATCATGGGAGTATTTGCACCCAATTTCGATGTGTTTATGCTCTATATGATCACCAAGGATGCATGTTAATGCCAGGTGTACTGGAGTTTCAGAATACAAAAAGATCTCATTAGTCATTACTCCAAGGAAATAGGTTGGTGAATCACTTGGATGGATACTTTTAAGCCAACATGTTGCAGTTTGTTAGGAACTTTGAATTCCTTTGCAATTAGCGTCCAGTAATATTAGAAGAAAGATTCATCAGCTTGGTATTTAAAAGCCTTTTTTTAAAGAAAACATCAAACAAATTTTATAATTAGAAAATATATATGAATTGTACTGACTTTACAAACATGGATTAAAATTCTGGACTTTAATCCGACTGGTTCTCGACACCCAACCCTGGTAGCAAGTCTAGGCTTGAGTTCCTGAACGCAATTTAATATGGGTGGTAAAGACAGGACAGGTCGGAAGAGTTTACCAAAATGGGTGGTGACCACTTTATTTAAGGATTATAAGGCAGGTCTTTCATCAATCACCATGACAACTTCAAAAACAGAAGAAAATCATTTGTTGTCACATGAAGCATTTCAGAACTTTAGATAAAGTTGTTAGAATAAAAATTAGTTACTGTAAAAGAATGCCTGACTGACAATTCTCTGAACTTGTGATCACATTAAGTTTGTTCAAATCATTATAAGACAATTAAAGTCTTCAAACTCAGTTTCAAAGTAAACTTTGTTAATCCTAACCTAGAATAACTAACGTAGTAAAATTTGAAGAACCTACTAATTAAAAAAAACATGTTTTCATTGTGTGCTGTTTACTTTTTGGATTGGATTGGTAGCTGGAGAGGTCCTACTTCACCTCCTGGGCTCTGCCAGGTGCTTTTGAGCAAGGCACCGTACACCCGACCGCTCAAGGCGCTGGGCCAGCTGACAGCCCACTCACTCTCACATCTCTCCATTAGTGCATGGATAGGTCCTGAGCATGTGGGTATTTCAGGCCTGTGTGTAGTGATTACTAACCAAACAGAGTGTAAATTGTAATTTCCCCACTGGGGATCAATAAACAGTATAAATTATTAAATTGTTACAATTATTTTTTTCTGCTACCCCATCTTATAATCAATTGTCCTCCCATAAGAATATATTAACCCCACTGACATACTGCATTTACAGTGTCTATTCAATTATTGCAACTCTGAAGTGATGTATGGGAAAAGCCAAACACAACACTCTTTTAAAATGTGATGTTCAATTACTTTTTTCATTGCTGCTCTGCATAGAATACTTTAGATACACAATGTTTGGAAGTTTCCACCATGTAAATATGAAAAGGGTTGTTGTTGCACAAGTACCAAAGAATTTTAAAAAGCTGTGGAGTTTGTTCCTTCATACGGAGAAATAACGATCAAGAGGACAGGAAGAGGAGGGTTGTGACAGCAAGGAGAGGGGCCTTCCCTGCTTTTTGTAACCTGTGGTTACAGTGGTCATGACATGACAGGACAGAACATAGAGCTGGAATAAGCTACATAATTAGCTAGGCACCAGACTAACTCTGCCTAGCTTTATTGCCTTTACCTTTTCCACTCTCTTACAACTGCAGGAAAATGTTATCTGCTACAAGTGCTGCTGCCTGAACTTGTCAAACCACCAGTTCTACATCAAACAAATAATGTGGGTAGTTGAGCCACGTAAAAGTTCAAGATGGCGGGGGAAACGAATTGAGAATTGAGACTCCTTGAAATTTAAACATATGTTGCAGACAGACGGTGCAAAATGTCTAACGTAGCGGCAAGATGGCGGGGAATTAAACTAAGTTGTACTAACACACTACCTATGCAGTTAACGATCATGTGAGCACATGATCGTTAACACACACCTATTGGCCAGCAAGGCCAATAGGTGTGTGTGTGAGAAGCTGTGTTTGTGTGTGTGTGGTTAGTGAAAGAAGAAGGGAAAGAACAGCATACAGAGGATAGGCAAAGCAAAATTTGGATCCTATCTTCTGTGTGGGGAAATAATCAATTTCTTAGTCTACTCAGAGCCCTAACTAACTAACTCAGAGTGTGTGTCGGAGGTCTGAACTTCTGAACGACAAAAAGAAAGATTATTAACCTCACCAACACAATTAAAATGCAGCATAAGCAGACATTAACCATGCATAATAACGCTGTAATCAAGGTACCTTAACACAGCAATAAAACAAAAGGGCACGGCAGTCCGATTCACATAAATACAGTTAGACAGAAATAGAGCTCACAAAATAAACACACCAACTGTTCTCTGCCCAAAACTAAGCCTCTGACTTGGGGTCGTTTTTCCTGAAGTGATATTGGTGTAAACATTTGACTAATTGGAGTGTTTCATCAAACTAAAGGTAACACTTAGGAGTGAACTTGGGTTTGCTGGCAGACTGTGTTCTTGCAGTAGGCCTTTCTTTGTTAGGCCACATGGCAGAGTTAGGTTCCAACACATTGCTAATCACAATTTTGCGATAATAAAGTATAATATGTTACTAGATGCTTGTTAGTATTTCTCTTAAGAAGTGTACAGTCTTTTCTATTTAGATATAAGATTGACAGTACTGTGAACAGCTCACTTCAAGCTGCACTCTGCCTGCACTGCTGGATTTTTATGGTGGGTGTTCAAGGGGTGGGCTATTCCAGAGCTGTTAGAACTGTCATCTAGGGGACAATACTCAAACCAATTCTCTCAGCAAAAGAACAAATCTTCGCCTGTCAGATAAATACAGGGAGGAAAACTTCATCCAGCTGCCAGCCAGAGTGCTCCTTAATGGCTCTGTCATGGCTAAGGAGGGCAGAATAAAAATACTGGGGCTGATTGACTTCAGAGACTGCCTTTAAAAGGGCCTGACAGATCGGGCAGACAACTACAGAGTTTCCCAACATTGCCTTATAGCATGTTCACAGACCATGAAGCAAAAATTCACATTGTGCCACAAAAACATGTATAAGGTCGTATACACCTTAACAGTTTTGAAATTAAATAATCCCCTTAAACTATAACTTCTTTCTATTTAAGTACATTATTTTGAATATGTATTGTTAGTTCATTATCATTATCATTATTGTTGGCATTATTCACATAATTTATCCTTATATTTTTTTATTTATTCAGGGGAGGTTCACTGAGAGGCAGCATCTCTTTTGCGGGAACACATGGATCACATTCACATAGTTGCACACATTCACACCTGAAAGCTGCCCAGTACAACCACAGTCTGATCTGCTGGCCACTGAGCAGCTCCACTGGAGCAGGTGGGGTTAAGGGCCTTGCTCAAGGGCATCTCAGTGGTGGTAATGAGGGACAAGCACTGCTCTTTCACTTTCCCCAACCCGGATTTGATCCTGTTGGTCTGGGGATTGAACCGACAACCTCCCGGTCACAAGTTCTCTTCTATTGATCCTTTTGGGATGACTCCCAATTGAATTTCCATTAGCAGATTTTAGCTTAAGACATAGAATAGAAAAAAACAGTATAAAAATAACAATAACAATCAACATTTTGCTAAAAAAAAAGACCTTTAGCATAAATTATATATTAACAGTTAAGAGCAGTTAGAGTGTCCAGGTATGTATGTAAGTAAATTATTAACTACTTAAATGCACAGTGAAAGAATGGCGACCACTCTTTATCTTCCTTCCTGTTCTGTACAGTCCTCGTTACCCTGTTTCCTCCTCCGCCATGAGCGAGGAGTTATAGAGTCTGATAGCATGAGGGACAAAGGAGTTCTTGAGTCTGCTGGTCCTACACTTGAGAAGGAGCAGCCTTCCACTGAACAGGCTCCTCTGGTTGATGATGACGGTGTGCAGGGGGGGGCTGGCATTGTCAATAATGTCCAGCAGTTTGTTCAGTGTCCTCCTCTCTGCCACCGTCACCAGTGAGTCCAGTTTCATGCCGACCACAGAACCGGCCCGCCTGCTCAGTTTATCCAGCCTGAAGGTGGGAAGGTTGGACATACTGCCCCGCCAGCACACCACAGTGTAGAAGAGGACTCTGGTAAGACTAGTAAAACATCCACAGCAGTTCACTGCAGATGTTGAAAGACCGCAGTCTCCTCAGGAAATACAACCTGCTTTGTGTCTTTCTGTACAGGTGGCTGGTGTGTGTTGTCCAGTCCCGTTTATTATCCAGCCACAGCCCGAGGTATTTGTCTGATTGCACTGCCTCCACCTCAACTCCCTCTAGCAGGACTCGTCGCAAGCTTGGTCTGGACTTCCCAGAGTCAAAGGCCAGCTCCTTTGTCTTAGAGGTGTTGAGCTGTAGGCAGTTAGTGTGACACCAGAGAGCAAAGTCCCCCACTAGACTCGGATACTCCTCCTCCCTGTCCCCCCTGATACACCCAACAAGAGAAGAGGTGCCAGCACTGTGCCCTGGGGGGCTCCAGCTCTGCTGACCACAGTGTCAGACATGATGTCCTCCAGCTTGTCAGTGAGGTACATCAAAACATGTCAAGTAACAGTGGCCTGGTAAGAAGCATTAAAGAGCCCACATTATAAAAAAAACACTTTTTGGGGATTTGGGTTGTTATTTTGTGACTCTGGTAGGGCTGGGCAACATATCGATTTTATATTGATATCGTGATACAAGATTAGATATTGTCTTAGATTTTGGATATCATGTGGTAATATGGTATAAAGGCTGTTTTTAAAGGCTGCATTACAGTTAATTGCTTTTGACTAGTCTAGCTGTTTCATTATTTGCCTTTGCCCACTTAGTCATTGTCATCCACATTACTGTGGAGTATTAGGGAAAAAAATCTCATTGTGAAAATAATTTTGTGAAAAATACCAATCAACCCTACAGTATCAATATAAAAGTGTTTTGTCCAAAATATTGTGATATTTGATTGTCTCTATATCACCCAGCTCTAGTCTCTGGTGCTTCCACACACATACAAACTAAAACGTCCTCTGCCTCCAGTCTCTGGGTGAGCTGTTCAAAATCTGCACGGCTTTCTACTTAACTAGCCGAGACGAGGTGGCTAACTGTAGCACATGCTAGCGCTAGCATGCTAGCTTATTCTCAATGACAAAACACTGCTACAACACACACTAGCTCAACGTAATCTCCAAAAGAACTACTTCCATGTCACTGTTCTGCAGGTATTGCCCTTGTTTAGAAGAAGTCTCCCAGCTAATCCTGCTTTGTACTGACCAAAGTAGAGGAAGAGTTGTCTAGCTGATGTGATCTTACCTTGCTATTGCTAATGTGCAACCATAGACTGTTAACGGTCTATGTGTGCAACTCCCAACAAAGATAGTATAGAAGTGAGATGTCTCACTCTGTAGCTAAAACAGAGACCCTAAAACACAGGGTGAAAACAGGATCTGCAGCAATGAGAAGTACAATAAAAATATGGTGTTTTTCCAAATGAAACCATGTAAACCATTTCTGGTACGCCTTGAAATAAAATTATGAACCTGAAAATGAGCATAACATGGGTGTTTTAAAGTTTACTCATTTTAGTTTTTTCTACTGAAGAATTGGACTCTAAATAGGACATTAACACTATCTTTCTCCTCAATACAACATATACATCATAAAATTGTTGCAACACATTACGGTGGAGATTGAAAGTTTGGGCACCCCAGGTATAAATTGTATTAATGTGCATAAAGTAGACAAGAAAAGATCTCCAAAGGGCATGAAATGACATGATATTATATATCACAAAAAGTTAGATTTTATTTCGATCATTTACATTTTCAAAATAACAGAAAACTAAAAAATGGCATCTGCAAAAGTTTGGGCACCCTGCAGAGTTAATACCCCCCCCCCCCCCCCCCCCCCCCCCCCCCCCCCCCCCAACAACAATGTTTTCAAATATCTAACATTACTTTCACCACACGTTATTTTCATTGCTAACTGAAGAATAGTGAGGGAAGAGGTTAAGAAAAGAACAGGATTGTTTGAAATCCAGACAAAATTGCCATTGCATAGCAAGTGGAAAAAAGGGGTTTTAAATGGTTGGGTAAAAGTATATTAAAACAGGACACTGTATGTCAAAACAGCTGAAAAGGAAAGCCATATACTAAATCAAGTACTGACATTTTAATGACATTCTAATTTGCAAAGGAAATATGGTTCTGTGCTGTTTTACACCTTAAATTTCACACTAACCACCCAAAGAAAACAAAAGGATAGGAGAGTAACACTAAGTATGCAAAACGCCATTCCAAGAAAGAATTAGTCCATTGAAAGACAGCACAAAGAAACACTGAAAATGTAAGGAGAAAACGCCCTCTTCCTGTTAAAACCACTGAAAACATCTAACGTACTCCCCTGGTATGAAACCCACCCGAATGATGGAATGAAACCAAAGTGTAACTTCTTGCTTGACATTGATGTATATTGCATAAGTAGCAATTGCAATTTCAATTTTCAAAGAATATGAATACTATATTCATATAACCCTGACCCACAATTGTAATTTTTAATTACATAAATTCTAAAAAAAGCAAAAAATAATTATGTATACACATACAATGTATAAATAAAATGTAACACCACCACACAAGGTGAGGTAATTATTGCTGGAGAGCTGGAGCAAGCTGACACGCAACAATAACAGCTGTCGTGTCAAAGTATAATCCATCGAAACCAACAGTAAATGGATATAGAAATTAATCAACCCTTATTTGAAAATGCATCGTTTGTGCTCAGTCCCTGTGAAACTACACCACGCACATACAACCATTTGGGGAGGGTCCCAATTTCCCAAGCGATCCGTTCCACCTGAACAGTCCTTATATTTATATCTGTTGTCAGTGCAGAGCTGGAAAGCCTTGCTGGCTCATAACTCTGGCCCTGCTTAGCAAGCACAAATATCCCCCTCATTAGAGCTCCACACCCCGTGGAGGGACCTGAAATACACACTAGTGTCAAATTCATGCCAATCAACTGGATGTAGGACGACTCATCTCACACATCTCTACTTTTAGTTCGATATTTTCATTTGAATACAAAAGTACATTACAACTAAAGGTACAACCCTCTCAGGTTAACACATGGATAATGTATGAACTACCTTTGATTGAGTAAAATCCCAAATGCAAAAATATTCTGAAAATGATTTAACAATGACCCAACTATACAACCAACTGCATCCTAATGTCTTTCTTTTGGTGTTAGTTTTTATGAATTAAAAAAAAAAATCATTTAAGGATTGTAAACAAAAAACAAATCACAAATCTGTGATGTCCATTTTAACTAACACAACCCCTTTTGGCTTTATCCTGCACCAACATTTCCCTGTAGGTGGATACACACCAAACTAAAGCCAAAGGGAGGTCTGGTATAAAATAGGCTCAATCTGTCTCCCCCTCTCCACCTCCCACACCAAGCCTTAGCCCTTCACTCAAGCTTCACTCTCTTCTCTCAGGGGAAACATGTATGTCAGAGACAGCAGGTGTGAAGTGAGATTAGAAAGCAAAGGAAGAGGAGGGGAGGGAGGATGATAATGGGAAGGGAAGCGAAGAAAAACATGAGGATAGTGTTGGTGCTGTATGTGCCTGTGTCTCACTTTGTATGCAAGCAAGTTATGTTTAAGTTAATTCTGTATGCTTGTGCAGCAGCTGTGCACATACACTGCTAATAGCCTTTGTTTCTCCTCAGTCATCAGGCCCATATGATGGACAGCTTGGTGGCTGGCACCAGTAGATGAAGAAAGCTCCCAGGCCATCCACTCCTCAGAGAAGCAATTATCTCATAGCCTCAGCTCCACACCATGGGCCTGCATGAGAATGAGCCCAAGGCCGTGCCTCAATGTCTGGCATTCTCTCTTTGGCAATGCAGACCACATACACTTGCACATACAACACAGAGTGACGCATGAACAACCAGGCTCACATACAAAAGGAGGGAGACAAACTAAAGGATACTGGTACTGTTCGCCAACGTTAAAGTTCTTGAAACTGACCTTCCGGAACTGCTAAATGTATGAGAAATGCAGCGATTCAGCACAGGTTGAAAGGCTAGAATTAAGCTACAGAAATGGACAGGTGAGGCCCTATGGCCAAGAGAAAGACCGGGTAAGCATTTCTAAATCCCCCTGAGAATGAAATGTTTGTACAATGCCTGTATCGGTTTTGACATCCAAACTTTGATTGGCATAATAATAATAAGCACAGTCTGCTTGTAAACTCCTCAGGCTGTAGCAGCTCAACAAGCTGATAACCTGGTGCCTCTATAGGAATATGAAAAGCAGCATTAAATCCTACTTAGTAATGCCCAGAAACAGATAAAATGAACCTTATTCCTGGGGAACAGTTTAGATCATTTATCATTCATCAGATTAATCAACAATAACATTAACTGATGGCACAATTCTGGCTTTGGTAAAATTTAAAACCGTTGATTAAAAACAACTAAATACACAAAAACTGAAATAAATCCTGTTTGGCATGAACAGGGACATACGGCACATATAAACAAACACAAAACTACAGTCAATATTAGCCTGTTTGTTAATTTGCTTGCCAAAGCCATTACTTACATTGGTGTTTTGTGTCTGTGCCCAGAACAAACAGTATTTCAAGAGAATGCATCTTAACCAGCTGAGGAGGCTTATACTCCCCATCCATTTCTCCTGGGATAAAACTGCAAATGTTTTTTTAAAGCTGCTCTTTCCATTTCTTTCTGTGAACATTTCTCCCCTGCTGTGATTCTTCCTATAATATTTCATTCTATTAACATGTACCATAATCAAAGGTTTTTAGTAAGGATCTGTCAAATTAGTTTTTTAAAGAATTGTTACCATAATGTGTACTTTACATATATTGACGTATACATATTTTTGGCATTTCCATGCTGAAACCTTTTGTCATTTATCAGTTGACATATATGCTGATACTGATACTGTATAGTTGTGATAAGCCAATAATGCCTGATTTATTTACCTGGCTCATTTAGTCATAAAGCGCTAGCCTTAATTTAAGTATATGGAACCAACATCTCTGTTTCTCCAACCAAACTACCAAAATATGAAGTTCTACTGACTAAAACAGTGTAACTAAATAAAATAAGTACAAGTGACTAATAGTGTGCGAGGTTTCAGGTTACATTTTATTATCTGAAAATAAGCTAAGTAACAATTATACTATAATAAGTACGTAATATACAGTGTTAATGAGCTTTATTACCACATTTGCATTGACTGATTTCCAAGGTTACATCTTTATGAAGGGTCAATGACTGCGGATACTGACAGTCTTGATTCAAGGTAGGCCATTTCCTTTAACACCGGTTTGACCTGTCACTAAACAAACTTCTCCCCAGGGATGAGCAAACAAAGCCATTTCTACGTTTGTCATGGCAAATTACCAGAGAACATCAGTGATTGGAGAGTCCGTGACTTTGCTGTTGAACTGATGGTCAGTGAACTTGTTGCACAAAATCTTCAACATATGTGCGAAAGCTGCAATGAGTGCTTTTGTTTACAAAGCAACAGCGCGGATCTTGTTTATGTAGGCTACCAGGTGACTTCTGGAAACAGACTGTTGGCACAGTACCGTGACTTTTCTCAACAAAGCTCAACAGCTGCGTTGATCTGTCACAACAAGTGTGAGACTAAATAGGCATAGCAAAGATAAGGGCAAGAATTTGTGACCAACACTGAATCAGAATCTAATGTCTTTCTTTGTTAAACAAGGATGTGCCTCAGGCCAGAATAAGCCGGAATTCCTTTCTCTGTTTTCTCTTCCCCTTTCTTTTTGTCTTCACCAACTTTATTGTCACTGCTGTGTACTGTGTAGACATAGCTGACAGAGAAACCACACTTAGCACACAGATACACACATAGCAACTCCTGCTTCTCTGTGTGCTCTGCTAATATTTACACTGCCAGGCCTCTATTGAGTTTGGCCATTCAAAATAATGTTTGACTAGTATTAGAACAACAGTGAGGGAACACTGCATGGGCAATAAGGCCGGTTCCCCCTCAGGTTGAGGCCCAGATAGAAAGGGGAAGACTAAAGGTGTGGACCGATGTCATCTTTTCACACTAGATAAACATTTAGTGAGTCACTGTCTTTGTTGGTCTTTCTTTGTTCCGGTCTTTTGTATATGTGGTGTGTGGATTGACTAATATTATGTGTGGATATAGTATCTGACTTTAGCGTTGTTTCTTGTTCGTCATGAGCAAGACAAAGTTTTCATGGCTAAAAAAACACAGACAGAATAATTAGTAACTATCAGATTCAGTTAGTAGTTATCTCAGGAGTTATTCACACACCTAGTCTAGAAATGTAAAGACTGCTGAGTTCATTGTGAGTGAGAAAAACACAGTCTCTAAATTAAAGAAAATCACATCAAATCAGTGATCTAGTTAAGCTCTCCTTTTGACTACAATAACAAGGTTCTGTGGAACAACCAACCTGATCTGACCTAAAGAGGAAATCCTCAGGTCAGATCAGGTTTTTACTTTGTAAAACATTAGCCTGCGTTGGTTCAGGTCAACTGTTTCCAGTGTTTGATAGCCAGAGGGTGGAGTTCACTGTCCGTAGGTCACCATCATCATCATCATCATCATCATCACTACAGCAGGTCATGAAAGCTAACAAACAGGTTAATTAGCATCTATTGCTTATGCGTAAAGCAAATACAATGGGTCCCTTTAGCGCCAATGCTCTAAAACAGAGCTATTCAACAGGGGGTCCTCAGAGTCACTGCAGGGGGGCAATTGTTTATTTTAAAAAAAATATAAATGTCTTAACATGAATCCAACATATTATCAACAAATATAAATCCCCACTGATGACAGGCGCACTCACCGATAGGTGAGGTAGTTACTAAGATCCACAGATACAGGTAATCCTAGGGATTCACTGTGCCTATGTTAAACGCTAAAAGATTAAGTGAAAAAATCATGCCAACAATTGTTATTTTCATAGCTTAGTATTATGTGCACATAAATGTATTTATAAAGGCTTTAGGCTGTCCTACACATTATTTCAGACCCAGTTAAATACGCAATATAATCTTATACTCGGGGGTCCCTGCTCTGTCTCCTTCTCAGTTAAGGGCTCCTTGGTTTGAAAAACGTTGACAACCCCTGCTCTAAATCAAAGAAGCCTGCCCATTTATCAATGTCCTCCCCATACTATGTAATGAAAGCTGAGATGGATAAAGAAAGGCTGTATGAGAAATGCAGCTGATATACAGATAGAGTAAAGGAATATGGCACTGTGTGTTTTTAATATAGATGTGAGTTTAACAGAGGTGGGGGTCAGGTAGAACAGGAATACAACATCAGCTACCAAAGAGAGCATCTTTCATGGTTAGTACTGCCATCTCCTGGTGGTGGGCATTCAGTATTCATAAGTGTTTAGCACAGTATGTCACCCCTCCCCCCATTTACTAAATTGAAATATTTAAACTTAACTTATATAATAGGATATTGCTCGAGTATGGATGTGTTGTTGAACATACAAACTATTGTTGAAGAGTTTAATTACAAAATGATATGCACTTAATATGGATGTCTGATACATGTCTACTAGTGTGAGATTATATAAATTATGAAATTATTAGAGATAACAGTCAAAAGTAAAAATATTATATATAATGGCTCATTCTTGATTACTAGTAATTGACCAAAACACTGACAAAAATAATTGGTGGCATTACGTATTTCATGCCTTTGGCAAAATAGAAATTCTACATACAAATAAATGGGTTTTGCTAAAAATTGCCAGTAAGAATACCGTAAACAAGTTAAAATACATAATTATATTTCTTTATGTGAAATACTTTATGTGAAAGTTGAATAGTTTAGTTACAGTAGCACTTAGAGGGTTTGAACTTTCTATTGAATTGGAAAAACTAAAAGTAGTTGAAATCAACTGAAATGCAATCTGTGAACGCATTTGAAAATTACACTTTCAGCCCAGTGTGTACAGTAATTGTCATTTTAAATGTTAGCACTGAAAGCAGTTGAACTGTCAGTTGATGTCTAAGCCATTAAAAGCAATTGCAATACCACTTAACAGGTCAACATCTGCACACTGCAACTCACAGGATTTTGATTTTACTCTGATTTAGACATCTAAAGCAACTAATACAATGATTTCCCTGTAACCATTGCTTTCTTTTCAGATTACTATTTCTTGTCCCTAAGGGATTTTGGCTTGTCCAGATTTACTTTACCAAAGTTCATTTTCGCTTTATTTCAATTTCTTCAACAGTGAGATTCTCCTGGACCTTTAATACGTAGCCCTCTGGACCAAGTTGGCAGCAGATGGTCTTGGTTAAAACAAACGTACCTTGTGCCTGAGGGTCAGCTTGAATCTGCTTGGCAGGTGACTGAGGTGCTATCTCTGGTATTTGAGCAACATTTGATCCCTGGCCACATTCTGAGAACTAAGAAACTGTGCCAACATCACAACAACATTTGGTTTGGTTTAAAAAAGAACACAGAGTTCTCTGTAGCTGAAGCCTTGATAATGTCTGCGAATGATTGGTATCTTTTCCATGTTTGTTGTTCCACTGTTGTGGGATGCAATTTATCATTTAATATTGGTTACATAAATAAATAAACAAATAAATACACTAAACATGACTATGAAATAAATATGGAACTTATATTTCATAATACCACATTTTTGTATTTCCTAAGGCCACATTTATTTAAATTAGTTAGTATATCAATGAGGACTGTCGAGTTACATTGGCCGTCCTACACACAGAGTACGCCAGGTAGACACACAGCTGACGCAGGTGGATGTGGTTTCTTTATCTATTTCAGCTCAAGGTTTGTCCCACTAGCTTTCCACAACGTTACTTTTGCAGCGCTTCCTGATTTCACAAACTACGGAGCGGCCGAGGCCCGAATCGGAGTGGTAATTTTTTACTAGATGCACATCTGCCGACATTTTTTTTCCTCCATTTAAAAAAAAAAGGCGAGAGCCACCCAGAGTTGGCCAATGTGTGTGAGAGAGGGAGTCATTAGTAAACTGCATGGATAACGTCACCTACACTCGCTTTTGTGAAGTCACTCAACCGTAAAAGTCAACAATTTTTTCCATCTTCAGCACCTCCTGTACCAGAGCCAGGTCCGTCACAGCAGAAAATTGCAAAAGGTCGTTGAGTTAGAGCCAGAAGAGGCCTAGGCGAAAAAGGCAAGAATACAGAGGCCCAGGTTCGAATTTGATCCCCGTCCCTTTGCACTTGTCGTCATCCCTCTTTCTTTTCCCTTTCCTGTCATCAAGCTAGCTTATTAATTTCAGCTCATAAAAGCCCCAGAAATATAAAAAAAAACTTGTCCTGGAGCTGGGAAGTATAAGAAAACCTGGTTACAGTGTTCAATCAGAGCCCAATTCATTGTAATGAGAGTTGCTAAAAAAGGAAATTCTGACAGAGAAAACAAGTCATTTAGCAGAGGTTGTGACGTTCAAAAAATGAATCCACTGATTTACAAACATCTCTCTCGCCATGTAAGTCTATGGGAAAAAGTATTTTTGGGCATCATGTGACAAAATTAATTCCACTTCTACCTGTAAACAGTCCCCAGGTAAGATGGCAGACAATTGTCCCATTAGTTATTACGGTGTGTCGCATCTATTGTTTTATATCTATGATGACAGACAATAACATTTAAATGTCATGAAAGTCCTTTATTTTTCTATAGACAATGCCTTTGCACCACATTATTGTTTTTCAACCTGCCACTGCCAATAAAACACAAAACAAATATTAGCTTTGGCAGCATACAACAACATATGAGAACAGTTACTGCAAGTCGTTGGCCATATGAAATGGTTTACAGATACAACAACTGAACAGAAAAAACTGGACAAAGGGCAGGGTAGAGTAAACTGTTTGTTGTTAGAATGCGTTTCAGCAAATGAAGGTAATGCAGAGAAAAAATGGATACTGGAGAAGTTACGTTGGCAAACCTGTGTCGGTAAAACAGTCTAGATAGAACATATCACATAGTGATCAAAGTTACCAATAAGTACACAGTACTTCAGTAATTCATTTTGGCGGGTGTTAATAAAAACCTACTAGCCAGTTTGGCCGGTGGATGCAAGGGCATTACATTCATGATACATAAGGCTCTGTTCTCGGTCATTCATCCCCCTGGCAGTACTTCCTACATTTCCCAAGAACACTTAGCCGTAATGCTGCGTGACATTTCATACGCCCATTAGCTACGCGCAGTTTGCAGTGAATCCAGCACGAGAAACCATGGAAACAAACAGAGCCAGAGCAGGGAGCATAGACTGCAAGAAGAGGGAGTCAGCTAGCTAATAAAGTAAAGTAAAAAAGTTAAGATTAAATGAAATGCAGCGGCAGACAGGACAGACTTCTGGGGGCGAGAAGAAGAACAATGCAGGGGATGATACTGATGATAGAAACAAAGAAAAGAAAATGTAATGCCAAATGGCTGACGGGTTGTGAATGGCTTGTGTTTGATAACGAAAATGTTGTCATGTTTTGTCAGGATTGCCACATGTACGCAAAAGAAAAAACCAAAACAAACAATTTTTGGGGTACAAAGTAATAATTTTAAAGACAAGGCAGTAGAGGACCATGAGAGTGCCCTAAGTCTTTAAGAGCGCCTAAGGATTAAAACGACAAAGACAGGTTGTGTTGAAGACAGCCTTGCTGGGAGAAGCCTGGCTTTGTTGAAGACATCTGAGTTGGAGAAGATGCAGCTACTTTTTCGAAATGCCCACGCCAATGGAAAAAAGGGCAGGCCTTTCACCGACTTCACATGGATGTGTAAGTAAGTAACGATACAATTTACATGTTTCAGAAACATTATATTTAATAAGATTCAGAGTGCTTCCATAGACACAAATGAAACTTTACATTTGGGGGTTTCAAAAAGAAGAAAAAAAATCGTGTTGTAAGCGCTAAGAGTTCATTTACACAAAAATGTATTTCGGTGTGGACAGGAAGAAAGGCCTGAAGATAGGAGAGACATACACAAATGACTACCAGGCAAAAGAGTTCATACACTACATAGCAGAGGATTAGAGAAGAAATATGAGGGCAAGATTATCAGATGGCAAGTTCATCTCGTTCATGTCAGATGGATCCCTGGACAGAGCAGGGATGGAAGAAGAAATGGTCTAGGTCAGGAGTGCCAGTGAGGGGAAGGTAAAAGTTGATTTTTTCGGGGTAAAAGCTGTCTCAAAGCCAGATGCTACAAATATATTGTGTGCAGTATAACGGAAAGTGGAGTCAGCACTGATTGGAAGAACAAGCTAGTGGCAATCACCCCAGATGGAGCACATGTAGTAACAGGAGTAAACAATGGTGTTGGTTAAAACTGCGTGCAGCTTTTCCGACAGAATAAGGAAAAATGTGATGGCCAGGAAAGTCGAGAACCTGTTGAGTGGACTCTACACCTTATATCATAAGAGTGGAGTGAACAGGGCCAGCCTAAAGCATCACTTCAGGGACCTCCACATGGAGGCTTTGATGCCAACCAGAGTAGGTGGAACCCGGTGGCTACCACATCTCTTCAAAGCACTTGACCATTTTCTCAGGGGATATGCTGGCATTGTACGCCACTTGGAGGAGAATGTATGTTAATTTACAGCCTAATAAAACCAGCAGTGTATATGGATTATTTGATGTTTGCTTTCTTTTTCTCTTAATCAGTTTTAAATGCTGTTTGATATAATGCGGTTGTTTTGCTTGTAGTCCCAGGAGGGCACGGACATCAATGCTGTTCTGAAGGCAAAAACCAAGGGGTTCCTCAACTAAGGCAAGGATGGTGGAGTGCTCAGGTTTTGCTGCCTTCTCTATAAACTGAGAAACCTCTTCAAGTCACTGCAGAGGTCAGTGTCAACCCTGGCTGAAGCTCAGAGCTGCCTTTCCGCCACTCAGGCGGTCATAGAAAAGTACAAGGCAAGGTATGGATCATATATCCTACAATTTATGATTTGATTTTAGGTTGTGTTGGTGTGTTTTCACCTCAGTATAAATAAAAAGACACCCATCCATCTATCTCTGCACAACTGTAGACCTGGGCCTAAGCTGAGAGCAGTGCTGTACACAGACTCCAAAGAGGTAGACCTCCTGAAGCCTACTGATGCCGATCATCATGACAAGGCAAAGAATGAACTGATTGATTCTCTGTGCCGGTGCATCACTGCTAGATTGAGTGAGGGGAACAGTGGTGTCTTGCTCGCTATGCGGCTGACCAGTTTCCAGTGCTGGCTGGAGGCAGACACGAGTTCAGGTTAGCAATTCAAAAGTAAAGAACAAATCTTTACGCATTTTATGTTTTAGGGCAACTGCTTAACTTTATAGTTATGTTTTCTCTTTTGTTCTCAGATTTTGGTGATGAAGAGGTAAACAAACTCATCAGTCACTTCCAACCTCTTTCACTGTCTGCTGGAGTGGATGTGGAGTTGATCCCTGATCAATGAACAATTCTCAAGACTGACCTGTACACAGCAGGATTCAGCCAAGGTACTTGGAGAATGTTTGAGAAAAGAATCTCATACTAATGTACCTTATTAGTAACATTTTAAAAACAAGTGCTTGAAAAGTTCCCAAGCTCTACAGAAATGTTTAACATTGTGAGACAGTTTTGTTTTGTTTATCAGGAATCAGAGTAACTGTCATTTGTGAAAGACACAATCCAAATTTGATGCCGTCTTTTAATAACTAAAGATGCATTTGAAAATGTATAATTGTTTGCAAGTGCGCAATGCATATTGTCTGTCTCACACTGCTGCAGGAAACTTTGAGAAGACCAGGCCTACTGTGAACAGAATGCTGCGCCATCAGTGTCCTGATGCCCTTGATCTATTTGATGCTCTACTCACCAACCCTGCAACTACAGCTGACTGTGAAAGAGGGTTCAGTGTTATGAAGCAGGTAAAGAGTGACTGGCGCTCACGCCTAAAAGGTGAAACCCTCTCTGACCTCCATAATACCCAGTTGTGCTCACCTGACATCAAAGACCTTGATCCAACCAAAGCCATTGAGATCTGGCATGCTGACAGTTTGCACTCACGCAGGCCTGACTTTGTGCGCAAACATGGAACAAAAGGAACAGAGGCACCACCTCTGAAGAAGAAGAGCTCTGAAGACAGAAGATTCAAATGATAGATAGATAGATAGATAGATAGATAGATAGATAGATAGATAGATAGATAGATAGATAGATAGATAGATAGATAGATCGATATATAGAAATATAGATGGATAGATAATGTTGATATTAACATTTTTCATGCGAAAAGTGTTAATAAAATGATCAAATGCGATCAGTGGCACTCATAATTTCTCTTGTTTTCCATGGAAAAAACTTGGCTAGTTGTTGTTCTGATTGAAAGTTACTAGCCACATTGGCTGGTAATCAAAAAAGTAAAGTTAGAACCCTGTTTGTAAGTTTTTAACACAATCGGTTGAACTTTGACCCAATGAACTTCCCATAGACGAATAGTAGTTTTATTATTTTAGTAGAAAATTGGTGTGCATACTCACAGTTTTCCTGTGAAATTGAGAATTATTGTCTACATTACAGGTGGGCTCCCTTTCAGGTTTACTAAAGTAGTTGGCCTGATTGCCAGACCTACTGTATCTCCACAGCGCTGTCTCAGGGCTGGAGTCTGGCTATACCACACATACATTTTGGGATAGGAGAAAAAAAGCAATCATCATGGGCGACACTACGCTGATGCTGTGACAGTGCCTCTGAAAAATAGTGTTGGAAAATAACTTGTTTTGGTGGAAAAATTGCACCTAGGGAGGTGAGTTGTGGAATGCCTAATTCCCCGCAAAAGAAATAGCCACATAAATATAGCAACAAGAACTGTTTGCTGGAAACATGGTTACTCAATACTAGATACTAGTTTATTGCAGTATGTACTTTGTCCACAGTAATGCCTTTTAAATAGCGTCAAATAACTACTAAAAATCAAATTTAACAAAAAAATGAACACTTGAACAAACATCAGCGGGACCTCAAATGACAGAAACCCTCTTTGGGAAAAATATATTGGAAATGTACTTTGATTTTTTTCAGTTTGGCCCATGTTCCATTAGTTAACATGGAGGGGGCAGAATGTATGACCTATAGTGCAGCAAGCCCCCAGGAGGCACTTGGGATGTTTTGGTTTTACTTCTACAGTCCATGCATCAACCGTGGCCAGACTACCACCTGTCTGACATTCTGACCACTTGTGTTAAAACCCAAAGTTTTCAGTCAAATTACTTTGGTTAATGATTAAACTAATTGCCAGAGCATTGAAATCATTTAAGAAAGTTTGCCTTGAAGGCAAATAATGAGATAAATCAATGTGTGCGGAAGACCTTAAACAATGAAAAAAACACACACACTGGTCCTTTCACATAAAAGCTGTGATGTCTGACTTTTTGTAGCTTTCCGACCTAATGTAGAAAAACTGTGTAAGACCTTTGAAACAAAGAATCTTACACGACTCAGTGTTAAAAGACCAAACTGGTCCTCCTAAAAGAGATCTTGCGTCAGTCTTAAGTGCTCAAGGGTTTCTTTTCCTAAACATAAAAATATGTTTTGTTTCTAAAACACAATGGAAGTTAATTCTGTAGCTTTCGTTGGGCTTATCACCATAATTATCTCAAAAAATATATGTCTTTTTAATTCAATTGTTGTATTAGAAAAAGTAGCATCTGACATGAAAGCCATGGCATTGTCAACAGCTAATAATAGGGGGTATTGTGTGATCTCCGCTAATCACATTCAATGTGACAACGTTGGCTTAGCTAAAAAGAGCTTCTCTAAAACATGCTCTACAAAAAACAGACTGAAGAAAATGTTATTTTTTTGTAACCAGTGTGAGCTCAATTCAAAAGGAAAGCAATTATGTCTCTTTTGAAAAGCCACTTGGACAGCTCTTGTGGCAGCGTGTGAGTAGTCCCACTCATACATGACTCATTTCTACTAATTTTCATCCAGCGACTTAAAATGCACCACACTCTACTGCTCCTGCCAGTTTTTGGTGCAATTATACTCTGGCTCCTTCACACACTTATCTTCTCCATCTGAGGTCAAGTCGGGCTCTTATAACCACATGCTCTGAAACCAGCGTCTTGAAATAGTCTAGTGTATTTCAATAGAAAAAAATAACAAAGCTTTTATAGTGGAGCAAAGTTTCATGATATCACTGCCTGGTCAAGGGATATCTAGCATAGATGGATGCTGTCAAGCTTGCCCCCTTTCTCCACGAGAAACATGCAAAAATGTATTAATCCACTGTATGTTTAGGTTAATAACCATGCAACATAGACACAGATTTTGTACTTAAGGTCCCAGAACAACACGTGGAGGATCTGGAAGCACCACAAACCCAATCCCAGTGAGAACTATGGAGGCCTAACTCAAAATAATCTGTTTGAATGTCAAATTCACTTATACCGTTTGCACTGGAAAGTGTTGTTTAGAACAGCAGATTATATGGATTTGTACAATACAAGTATGTAAACAGCTGTAGTTGGTTGGGTGATCAAACACTAACATATTCTTCCAAGAAATGCAGTGTGCACATGTGTCTTCTCGCCCCCAGTTAATAACACTGACAGTTAAAGAGAGTAAAGGGAACTTTATTAACTGTTTCCAAGAGCTGAGTTAAACATTAATATCATATAGCCATTTACAATGTCATTTATTTGATCAGAACAGCTATAGCAGTGTTATCTTGGCCAATTGATGATCCTGCCCCCGCAAAATAGGCCAACCTTTAAGATAGATAAGGGGGATGTAAGTCATATGAAGGTATTTAATAGGAATGTTAAAACAATATAGTTGAGAGGAAAGCAAACAGCACAGGAGTCTCCCGTCCTCCCCAATTTTGGTTTTCTACCAGAAAACAGGTTTTTTTAAAAAGGTGAATTACCAACCAAATCTAAACCCTATCAAACTAGAAGCAATAAAAGCCAAAGCAAACAACAACTGTTGATACTAACCTTGCTGTAGTTATATAATACCACACCACACTTGACTCATTTTGTTCTGAATGTTAGTCAAAGCATTCCCAGTATTCTGAACTTGCATATCAGCTCCGGTTTTATTTGCTAAACAACGGGGATTATGGTTTTCCTTTGTGAAATGATAAATAAGTGACTTATTCTATGATAACGCAGATGCTGGCACATTCAATTAGGCTTTTCCACAGACATAAGCAGATTACATTACAGAGTACATTAAGTTCAGCTGTTTCTAGTGGCCACAGCTATGCTTCTTGAAGATAAGAAAATGGTTGAAATGTCAATTTTGTTTAATGAGGGTGTCCAAATACATCACTGCATTAAAGGAAATGTTCACTTCATTCATCTTTTTAACCTTAAGCAAGACCT
This sequence comes from Etheostoma cragini, assembly GCF_013103735.1. NCBI lineage: Eukaryota > Metazoa > Chordata > Actinopteri > Perciformes > Percidae > Etheostoma > Etheostoma cragini. Next base: position 11,113,812 of record NC_048407.1, on the reverse strand, counting down.
TGTACTACATTGATAAACTTCTACTAACACAGTAAAGGTAGGTTTGAGTGTGTTAAATAGTCAACAGTTGTCAGTTAAGAACACAATGAAGAAACTACACCACTACATAGTTAAATAAAGTACCTTCAAGTTACAGTATACATAAATACTGTATACTATACAATTAAAATCTTGCCAGGACAGGTTCAATAACTACTGGACAAACCTAAAGCGTTCTCCTTCTGTCTGCAGTCTGGATGCAACACCATCACCAGCAGTCTGATCGCCACTTCATGTTGAATTTACATGTGTAAAGTATAATGTTTGAATAAATGTTATAATTAAGATATACGTTTTGTTAGTGGCTTTTTAGAGCTTGTATACCTAAAGAGTTATTAAAACAAGTAGCATCTGAATATAATTATTCAGCTAGAAGTTTCCTGTGGTCAGGTCATAATTTGAAGGAGAAATAGACATTGAAAAACAGTTTATATTATATAAATAACCCAAAAGGTTATAGACCTCGACAAACCAGTTCATTTAATTCATTAATTTTTAATTAATCTCTAAAATAGCAAATTATCTAGTCAACACCTCTCTTTGGCCTATGTGTCCCTGCTCTCTTGTCTTTTGCTTTTCCATCCTCAGTGACCGCCTCCGTTTGTTCCTTAGTCCCTGTTAAATGACAGCAAACACATGAAAAAGATGATTACGTTACGGAAGGTTATACTTCTTATATGGGAAACTACTCATACATATTAGCCTTTATTTAGCATTGCTAGCTAGTTAGTGAAGTTAACAAGGTGCAGCTTTACCTTCAATCCCCAGCTAAAACTAATAAACACTCCAATTTCTAAATCTCTGCTAACGTTACGCTTATACAATAAGAGCATATTAAAAGAGATGAAAATGCCACAATGGCACAAAAGACTGCAACCCAGCTAATAGCCTAATGTTAAATGACAGGTTAAGCTAGCTTAATGTTAGCTCAAGATGTATCTACATGATTATTATGGCAATTTCTACCAGCTTTAAAACATTAAGCTTTACATTGATGTAAAACATTAACAGTGATATCAAATGTAAGGCAAGCACTAAAGATACTTACATTTAAATGATTATTTTGCCATGAGCAATGTTACTCCAACTCCAGCTTAGGTCCGGCATTGATATTTTTTTAATGAGCCGCCAAAGGCACGCGCATAAGGATTGTGGGTGATTCGGGAGAGCGAAGGATAAACATATGCATCCTTTACCGTCCATGTGAAATTCTCTGAATGAAGGACTCTGTCCTTGATGGAATTCAGAAGCTCCTCGACATTCGAACAGTCCTTCGGCGGACTTCGATGATGTAGCATCCTCCAAATCCCGGCTTTGGAGGATCCTTCCTTGACATTGAGAAATGGCTTGTATGTATTGCATTTGCAACACAGACCAAAGTTGTTATGGTTCTACCTAAAAAACAGGCTATAAATAGTAAAATCTTGAAAACGTTTTGGACATATCGCTGCAAGTAAGCCACCAAAAACTTTGAGCTCTTGTTTTTGGTGGACATGGAAAAAATCCTGTTTTGTGTAAGGTAGTACGTCATGTCTCATGTCACTTCTATTACGCGTGTTACCTGAACAAAACATAGGTTAGAGACTCATAGACTCCCATTAGTGAATGATGTAGTAGTGTGTGAGCCACTGTCGCCGGTCAGTTAGGTGTGTGTGAAAACAATTCAAGACAGCAAGTTGTGTAGTTTGAACAGTAATGCGAACTGCCAACTTTGCAAGTCTTGTAGGGGAAATATAGCTTTACATATTAAGATAAGGACAATCCTGAATTAATAAGTAGGGCCTAAGCGGTAAAAAGAGAAAATATGCCACAACAATAAAATCAAAGAACAGGGTCAGATAATAGAGATGTGATGAAAGTTAAATATTTAAAATACTGAAATAATGACTAAACCCTAAAATATGTAGTAAACTGTAGTAGTGTAGTAAAGTAGTAGTGTTTTATTGAACAACGTGTGAACAAAGTACAATGATGTACAGTGAATGTCACCGGACTACACCATTTTGTAAATATAGTCATACTGAAATACTGAGAGAGTTTTTTGGTGCCAATAGTCTTAAGTAGCTCTGTATCAACTCATTTGGCAATGGCTTGAATGTAACGGACGTCCATTCATATAAAACAGTCGTGCACTACTTTAAGAGAGAGTTAAGCATTCTACAGCATATATGCAAATCTAATCTTGGTTTAGTAAATCTAATCTTGGTTTAGTAAATCTAATCTTGGTTTAGCAAATCTAAGTGTATTGACCAAAATTAAATAGAGATACAGTTGAACATGCTAAAAAGGGGGGGGGGTCCTTTGTATTCCTTAAAACATTATTTTGGTTGCTGGCTTGCTAAAAAGTCAGTAATCCTATTTTCCTTTGACATTTAAAGAGAGGTTTCAGTTTATTCTTTCTTTATTTTAAGCTAATTTAAAGTTTGGTGCAACACTATTGAAAGTTAAAACATGGGTTTAAAATTATCAATGTTGGTGCAACCCAGCCTTAAGGATTTCCACTACCAAGAGAAGAATAGTATCTAAAACCAAAGAATAGTAGTATTTATCATTCTGGGTAAGTAGATGGTTGAGAGTGCTAAATGAGTTAAAGCAGAAGAAATATTAGAAAGGGCTGTATGCAGTGATACAGATGGATAAAATGCATTAATAATGTCAGAAGATGTAAAAAACAGGACTTCTTGATTATTTTGTAGTGATCTTTGGACACCACAGAAGCATAGTTAAAAGCTCACAACTTAAAAAGTAAAAGAAGACTAGGAGTTTAAAACAAAAATGGTAAAGAGATGGAGAGAGCAATAGAAAACCACACATACAGTACCAGACCGCAATGAGTGATGGTGGATGGAGATCAGTCTAAACACTGTCATCACAAAGATAACCACAGCCAGTAAAAAGTCAGCCTGGGATTCACAGCGCCTTAGCAATACCACACCACTGACAGCTGTAGAAACTGAAGGCCGTGCCAGGAACACAAGGAAAAATCCAACCCACTTTGGCTGAGGGAGTTTATCCCTCAACAAAGCCTTTCAATATTTTTTGTTGATGCAAAAGCCCGGAGCTTTCATTGATCTTGGCAGGGACCTTCATGTCCTGGTTGGTGTTGACGTGGAACCGGCTTAACGGCAATCACTTGCAAATGTATTTAACTTTTACAGCTCATGATTGCAACTGGTTTCCACCCAGGCTTAAGTCAAGGAGTGTTAGTTGAGGCCAATATTTGGGAATTCCAAAAGGACAATTATTTTACTTGTATCTTATCTATTTATGTTTTAATATGGTTAAAATAGGGTAACAAACCAGGTGACTCAGTGCATTACAATGAGCTGTTTTAACAGTGGGTGTGCATTTAAGCCAGGGAGTCATTAACCAAAGACAGAGGAATGGGATGACAAATGAGGCCTCTAAGTGAAACAAAGCCAGATTAGTACATTTCTCTCCTCTGAATAAATACAGAGAGCATATTTTTTGTGTGGAAAAGGCCCTTTGTAATCTATTTATAGTAGTTGTTTGTATTATTTTTGTGCTGTGGCAGATGGCGTGGCCCTGCTCGGCGATAGCATTCCTGAATGGGATTTTGTACAGTCAAATTCAAAAGTTATGGATATGGTATTAGTACTGTGCCACAAGCAGATACATTTTTTGAGAGCAGCTTTTATTTCACAATGTTACCAATACTGTAGCGTATGAAGCACAGCACAATCAGTAATGTGGGGATTATGGCTACAGAAGGGTAATAAATAAATCCAAGGATTAAAGTGATGGTCTTAGTTTCCAAGTGTTTCCCGTACCATTTCTAACCCAGAGGTAAAATGGACAATAAATATGAGAAATAAATAATTCCTGAGTGAAATAAATAGGTAATAAATAAATTGGTAATTATATAAAAAGGATTATACAATTATATATTATACAAAGTATTAATAAATGCTTTATGTTTAAAGTATTGCTTTTTAACATTGATATCATCCAATACAAGGGCATATTGTATTTGTGGCATAAGCCTATAAGACTGAGTGCTACTACAGGACACCCTAGCCAACAGAATGCCGTTTGCGCTAGTGAAGGAGACCTTGGAGAACTTGGAAAAACTGTTCCAGATTGGATGGCGAGCCAAGCCCCACTTGATTAATAGCCTGGAGACCTTAAGCTTGGCAACCTTGGTCTATTACCCTCTTGGCCCAAGGGTTCAAGTAGAACTTTGGGCACACTGACAGTTGTTTTCCTTGGAGGAGAACAATTACCCAGCGCATTGATCTATTATCAATGACTTGAGTAATTGTGAATGCTACTTTAACAGACCCAGATCCAATTCATTTTGAATGCACTCGCAATTGAACTGAACCTATTTTTCTACTTTTTTATGGGATTTCACTTTCCCACTTAACTACATTGAACCGATTTAACCTATTTACCTTGTTACGCATCGCATTTAATGCATGGACTTTCCCCTGTCCCTTGTGTTGTTCTTTTACTGTGGTAATTCAATCTTTGTTGGTTATCCTTATAGAAGTAGCCAGCCATTGAGTAGGTGGTTACATATAAATTTGGCAAAGCAGCCAGGAGCCATTGAGATGTTCCTTTTGATCATTCCCAATGTGACTTTTCATCGTTGCTGCATTATAGAAGTATTTGGTGATAGTGGGTGGATTTACGTTCAATGAATAGAACCCTAACTGTAGAGAATAACACCTCTGAGTTTCACAAGAGTCTTATAGTAGAGTACAACTCGGCGGTAACCCTACAAACCTTAGGACCCCTGTGTCCTTATGCTCATACACTACCTGACGATCCAGAGGTTAAGTATTTTGTGCAGGCACTAGCTCATGTCTATGCACAGAAGGCAGGAGGTGATGTCACTGACTATCTGAATGAGCTAAAGGGGATAGCGAAGCTGAGTGGGAAGGGCTTTGGGGAAGAGAAGTCATGTCGAAGATAGATATCTCCATTGAGGCTGTTGAGCCTAGCACACATTCCAGTCCTCACACCACTGTCCATCATCCACCATCACAATGCTGACTCACGGCAGCCAGCTGGTGAATGTTCTTCCCCTGTTAGAGCTACCTTACTTGACAGCAACCACCACTTAACACTTCTCAGTTCCATGCCAAAGACACCACTGACTTTAAGTCCTTGTGACCTCAATCCACCAGAGGTGCAAATGGTTGTAGTGAGCACATTGTTAAGTGAAAGGGCAAAAACAGTCATGCTCATTACTCTTTAAGACTAAGATACTTTTCTGGAAAGACACCCGGACAGCACAGCGAGACAGACTTTGTCACTTGGCGTTCTCACGTGGACTTGCTAATGAAAGATGCAGGTTTTTCCAGATCTCAGTGAAATTCTTAGGCCATATAGTGTCTCAGAATGGGGTTAAGGCCGATCCTGACAACGTGGAAGCCTTTAAGTGCTGGCCAGTACCTCGTGGCCTGAACCTGACTGGCACATCAGGGAACTATAAACTATTTAAAAAAGGTTATCCAAGCATCGTGAAGCCTCTCACTGACCTCAATGCAGGTTATCTACCTTTTGCAAGAGTGCTAAACCAAAGCCAAAGCCTCAGCAATACCACAATCCCAAGATTCCGTCCCGTCAGCGCTGGATGCCTGACTGTGAGCAGGCTTTTAAGACAATTATAGAGAAGCTCACTACTTCTCCAGTTTTTAACTTTGCTAACCCCAAGTTGCAGTACACTCTCCATTCCAACATCAGTACAACAGGATCAGGGGCAGCCCTATAACAAGAACAACATGGTCAAATGAGTGTCATTGCTTATGCTAGTAGAGACTTGTCCAAAAGTGAGTCACGTTACCCGGCCCACAAGCTGGAGTCCCATGCTTTGAAGTTGGCAGTGGCTGAGAAATTTGGTGACTACTTGTATGGCACCCGGTTCACTGTAGTCACTGGCAGTAACCCTCTGACGTACACTTAAACCACAGCCAAAATGGATGCCATGAGCCACAGGTGGCTTGCAGCCCTACCGACCTTCAATTTCAGGACTGACACCATATCCCAAAAAGAGCAAGATTGCATCTGTCAGTTTAACCAAACCCACTTGACTGAATCAGAAACCCACCTTGGCCCGGACGTTGTGTGTGCCATCTGTGAAAAACATCTTGTTTGCAAACAAGCAGATGACAACCTTGATAGTGATACTCCCTTGACATTGGTGCAGTCATTAGCAATATCCGCTAAAGCCTTATCTGAGGGGTTTGTGAATGAAGATCACTGTGGCGGCCTTCCTATAGTTCCTTATTTTTCAGCAGAGCAAATTATAGATCAACAACGTATTGACCCCTGTATCAGAGAAGTGATAGCTCAGCGAAAGACTGCCGAGAAGCTACCTTCAACAGTCCAGATGGAGCTTCCTGACATCCCGTTGCTGCTCAGAGAGTTGAATCACTTCAAACTACATGATCAGATTCTCTACAGAACCCGCCACGAGGGCGCTCAGAAGACTTACCAACTTGTTCCCCTTAATAAATATCAAGACCACCAGACCACTTGAACAAAAGTAACACCATGGATGTGCTTGTCTTGACCGATCGTTTTAAGCAAGTATGCCATTGCTGTGCCTGCGTCTAGCCAGATAGCCCAAACGGTTCCAAAATGCCAATGGGACAACTGTATATTGGATCAGGCAATCAAGAATGCTTGCACAGTGACCAAGGTCCGAACATCATCAAAGAACTGTGTAAGACAATGGGCATTCACAAAGTCCGTACCACACCTTACCATCCCAGGGGAAATCCTGTAGAGTGTTTGAACTAAACGCTTTTGAGCATGCTTGAATCGTTGACAGCAAAAGACAAGACACAGTGGCATAACTTTGTAAAACTTTTGATGCATACATACAACTGCACAAAGAGTGATGTGACAGGGTTCTCACCCTATGAGTTGATGTTTGGCAGTCAACCAAGGCTACCAGTTGACTTAGCATTTGGCTTACCTCAGAAAGGTGGTGAACACAGTCAGAGTATGTTTAGAAAATAAAATCACACCTGGAATAAAGCTACAGATTAGCATCCCAAAATGCTAATAAAATAGCGGACAAAAACAAAGCCAGGTTCGACCAATGTGACAACGCGACAATCTAAGGCTCTCGACCCTGAGGAAGATGCTTGCTTACTCTGATGCAGAGGATGATATTGTTGTTAACTTGTCAACAGTCACCAGTAGTTAGTCCAGAAGATGCAAATAACTCAGTGAAGAGGATGACTTACCGGTACTGGACATTTTCCCTTTACCTGAAAGCAACGTACCTGTAATGGAGAATGAGACTGAAAAGGAATCTTAACAGGAGACTGATCACATCCCAGATTCCAGGTCAGCAAAACCAGCTGAACCTGATGGAGTGGATGTTCCCAGACATTCAGAAAGACACAGAGAGACTACAGTACATTCAAATGGAAGGGCCATTCTCTGAGTTTAGCCTTCACCGATGCCTTACACTAGACTAGAGATACCAATCCCTACCTGGGGCCCTTTTCTTCTCCGAAAGTTGTGTCTAAACGGTTACATCCATGCACGAGGATGTTCGTGAATTCCAGGAGAGAAGGTGTTACCCAGAGGTAAAATGGGCTATAAAGAACACAATAATAATATATTACTATCAGTCAAATTGGTTGGTTATCCTTATAGAAGTGGCCAGCCATTGAGTAGCCGTCCTCTGATAACAGTTGACAGGAAATTGAAGTTTTCACAGCGCTGTGCCGGCTCCAAAAAACGGAAGAAACAAAGACAATCCCAAAACAAAAGCTCTTCGTCCCACCTGTGACTCACACAATCCTAAGCCGTGAATGCGCAGCAGGTGTAGCCAGTTAAAACAACCATTCAGCGGCACATCGGCTCCGCTAATGGTCTGCATACATTGCACGTTCAATGTAGCCAAGTCACGCAACTTTGCGCCTATTTTCAACTGTTACTTACTGTTGCCATGTAGTTGTGTGATGTATAAATCAATGTTTTAAAAAAATATATACGTTTAAAAATGATGTGCACTAAACCACAGTTGTGCTAGTGGTCACACACTTAATTGTGGACACCCTCATTAGTAGTTGTGTGATGAGTAAATCAACCCCAATGCTCTAATTGCTATTCATCTGCATCCCAATGTCCCTATATTCCAACACATTAGCACGCAGACAGTTGCAGTCCTTCCATATTGAGATGTAGTCCAAGAACTGTGCTCTGGGCACCAGGTGATGTTCAGCTAATGCACTTTGCTAATCTATTATTTAGAAAGTGGCCGCGCTAATTGAGTTTTAATGTCAGTGGCCGCTCTCCCACATGTGTTTGACCGAGCACAGGGGAAAGTTTAGATGTTGATGGATTACAGCTGGCTGCTTGTGGCAGCTCCAAAGGTCATGGCCAATGCTGGAGCAACCACTATGACCTCAGCTGTTTTTAGAATAAATCTGGCTGCTTTATTCACACCTTTAAATATTTTTCTAATGTTTAAAAAAACAGACATTATTAAACAAACTCTCCACTTGATAAAACAAAGTGTGTCTTATGAAAGAGCTTTAACTGTGCATTTCCATAGCTATGTTTAACAGCAAACACTGGATTTATTTAAAGATAATGCAGGCATCAATTAGACGTGAAGGCTTCTCCTCTTCTAACACGATTATCCCCATACACAGTATAAAAAACAGATATTAAGAGTTACTGCATCACTCGAGGCATGTATGTGAAAAATATGAAAAGCTCATTAAAACATATATAACACCTCTGCAGGGCTAAGGGGAAACTGGTAAATGTTTGTAAGGAGAACTGAATCATAGTTGGGAAATGGTACAAGGTTTGTAAGTTGGAATTTAAATATGCTCCCTGAATAAACAAGTCAAAATTTGCATTTTAAATAGCAACACGTTATGCGCTGCAGCTTTGTGGAAATCATTAGTTACACACTTCCGTGCAATTATTTTGCAAGTTCACCCCACACGTTGGCTATGATAGGAAAGCACAGAGAAAGGCTCTAGTCTTTATGAGAATCACTCACCCAGAGCACAAGATAAAGAAGAGCAATGACTTATATAAAAAAAATCCCAACTGGCTAATTAACACTGTGAATTCAACCAGAAAGTCAGTATTCCTCTGACTAGTTTAATTGCATTGATGTGTGAGCCACAATTTAATAACTCGAATAGAGAGCCGTTTTGGCCTCTGTGAATGACGGTATTTCCTTACGTCAAAGACTAACAGAATGGTTTTTTTAAAACCATAATCACGTTTAGCTTTACCTGAGCTCGTTTGATGATTTAATACACTTAAATGAGTTTTCCTCCCAAGGTTAATTATGGAGCAGTGAATTAAATTTGCCACTATGCGATTGCTTATTTATAAAAATGTATATTGTGTTCTGCTCTGACCTAATGTGATTATTGGACTGAACTGAATCTCAGCCAAAGCAAGGACTATAGAATACAAATTAAAAAGAGAAGTCGTATGACCGGGATAGCACAAGGAGCCTTATTAACAGTCAGCCATGCGTGTCAACCATGGTTTTAACACTGTAAAAACCTTGATTTCAAAGGAATAGAAACTGATGAGGGTTCTCGTTAAGGACAAGAGAGTAATAATGTTAGCTTTGCTAACAGGTCAGTTTAACCTTGTCCGCTTGCTTGTGATGGCTGCTCCCAACTGGCTGGCATTTCAGCAGTAGTGACAGTTTGCTAATCCACAACCTAACATTAACCAATATCATCTTTGTTTAGTCAGCAGAGACACTAACAGAAGTGGCTGAAATGGCAAAGCGCGTCCATAACCCGGGGGGGTTTGGTTTTTTGTTTGGCTGTGGAGTTCAAATATTCATGTAAGCATTGCTTACTGCACATTCAAATTAGTTTGTAGATGCCATTTTATGTTAAAATCTCTTAAAGACCTCACTACTGCATCTACTGTGTCCTGTCCTGAATGATGTCAGAGGGTAACGTTAGCAGCTGCACGTTAATTATTGGCTTTAGGGAAGTTTACAACTGCAGCCATATTACCCAAAATAGTGTTACAATAATCAAAATCCTCTGTTAGTCCTCATTGTAGCTGTGCTTCTTTTACCTGGAACTTTAAGCAGAAAAGGCGTAGACATCAAGTTTAAATTTAAGACCCGTTTACAGGCTTTTACTTAGAGAATTAGTCGCATGGAAAAATGTATAAAGCTCAAGAATGCCTTTTCAACCAATTTATGATGTTAGTTATTTCAGCAGGTTAGAAATGAGATCTGCTTTCGTTTTATCCATCCAGAAATCAAGGACTCTTAAGGTTTCTTTAAACATGACTAAAAAAGATAATAAAAAATGACAAGCATAGTAACAGTAACCAAGGGCATGGGCTTAGTGAACAATCATTACATGGATTACACTCTTATTACCACTCTTCATTCTAACCCCAACCGGTCGTCAGACACCTCCTACCAAGAGCCTGGGTCTGTCCCAGGTTTCTGCCTAAAAGGAAGTTTTTCCTTACCACTGTTGCACTGTTGCTTGCCCTGGAGGAAACTACTAGAACTGTTGGGTCCTTGTAAATTCTGGAGTGTGGTCTAGACCTACTCTATCTGTAAAGTGTCTCGAGATAACGCTTATAACACTATAAATAAAATTGAATTGAAAATTGAATTGTATTGAAAAAAGAACCTAAATAAAACAAAATAATCAAATAAGCCAAATTGGCAAAATATGTACCAACAAGACCTATAAGATGATGCATATGGATATATAGATACAATTAGATATCAATCTCCCCTCATCCTCTCCATCCCTCTTATACCAACATCTTCTCTTTCAGCCAAACAGTGCTTTATCCAGCTCTCTATTAAAGGTGTTTTTTTAGTTTTAGAACACCTCTGTCATTGTGAAGCATTGCTCAGAAAGGCCACTGGATTACCAATGATTTTATTATGACACAGCTTATCAAACACTACATGGTCAAAAAGCACAGCTCTTAATATCATAGACAAGTGAGTGTAATGGCTGCCATTGCATGACCTTATCCACAGGGCGTCCATGTTAGTCACTCAACAGCAATATCCGATTAAAAGAGCCTTAGCACCCACTGAATGTGTGCAGAGAGAAGAGAAAGAGACACAAGAGATTCAATCCCATCTCTAAGGGCCTCTTTCTTCTGTTTAGTTGACAGGAACACTTAATTAAAACCATCATTATTTTCATGGTAACATTATAGTTAATTAAACTTTATTCACTAGTTAATATACTTTTAAAGAACAATTAATTGATTTATAATGTGTACTAAATAGTAGGGTACAGGCGGTTGAAATGGGTTTCCACAGGAGGGTGGCTGGCGTCTCCCTTAGAGATAGGGTGAGAAGCTCAGACATCCGAGAGGAGCTCGGAGTAGAGCCGCTGCTCCTTCACGTCGAAAGGAGCCAGTTGAGGTTGTTTGGGCATCTGGTAAGGATGCCTCCTGGACGCCTCCCTAGGGAGGTGTTCCAGGCTAGTCCCGCTGGGAGGAGGCCTCGGGGAAGACCCAGGACTAGGTGGAGAGATTATATCTCCACCCTGGCCTGGGAACGCCTCGGGATACCCCAGTCGGAGCTGGTTGATGTGGCTCGGGAAAGGGAAGTTTGGGGTCTCCTGCTGGAGCTGCTGCCCCCGCGACCCGATACCGGATAAGAGGATGAAGATGGATGGATGGACTAAATAGTAATGTTATAATTTGTTATTTTATCATTAGTTTTATTGCAAGATAAAAAAAAAACTAGTTTATAAATGGTAGCTCTGTAAACCATCTTTAAACATTTGGAGAAAAAAAATTGCAACTAATGCTTGTAATTAGTTAATGATTAATACGTGGTTTTTAAAGCTTCATGTCACATTAATTTGGCCCAATTGTTTTTTTTTGTGATTTATAAAGTACAAGTATTGTTTGTGCACTGATAATAACTATTCTAATAATGATTAAAGATGATTTCTAAAGTATTTATTAACCATTAACAAGGTATTGTCATCCAAATAATGTTTGACACTTTCCAAACGATTTCTTAAAGGTTTACACAAACTTTGATAATTAACAAATACCTCAAGTAATATACCGTGTATATAAAATGTTGTGTGCAACACTAAACTGTTAAAATAACATCAATTATAACATTACTAGTAATTAGTAAACGTAATTAATTGTATTGTTTGTTAACAGTAAAATAATTATTAACTTAAGTTTAATTAATAGTTTGTTTACTATTGAGTTGTCATTGTTATTATAAAGTGTTACCTTTGACAGACATGGGACTGGGTGGTGGTAGGGCTGAGCGATATGGAGAAATTCATGTATCACTATATTTTTGACCAAATACCTTGATGTCAATACCGCAACGGTATTGTAGTGTTGACTATTGGTGCTTTCACAAAATATTTACACAATGAGATTTTGAACAAACAATCATCAGTAATGTTGATATAATGACTAAGTGGGTACAGGTAAATAATAGTTACAACAGTCTGGTACTGTACTGTAATTCAGTCTTTAAAGCCAGGAAAAGACATTACTTATGCCATATTATGATATTCAAAATCTAAGACGATATCTAGTCTCATATGTCGATATCGATATATTGCCCGGCTCTAGGTGGTAGTGTTCCAGTGTCTCTGTGAGTACTTCACAGTGCAGTTTGTGGGTACGAGGAGGGACTGCAGACCCCCCCCCACTTAAGGTTCGTCTGAAGACTCCATCAACCGTAGCGAGCCTCTGCGCCGAGGCTTTTGCTACCAGGTGCATAGGTATTGCTAGAGATTAGACTTTGATGTTCACAGTGACAGCGCATCAGAGCAAAGCAGCAGGTGAAAATAATCTGTGATTTATGAATGTTATTCCTCTGGTTTGACACTAGTTGCAGTTGCATCCTTGGAGCCATCTGTGAGTGATGATAGACTTTAGTGGAGGCCTAGAAAAATAAAAAAGGTTAAGTGTATACTTATGAGTTTTTTGACAGTTTAGCATGAACCTTTAGCACAACATTGTAAAGAAAATACATAATGTTTGAGGCTTAATGTTAGTAAAAATTTACTTAGGCTACCTTTACGTTGCTAGTTTTTTTTTGTTAGTGGAGTTTTGAGCCAAAAGTGAGTCGTGCAAACAAGTGCTTTTACCTCCAGTAGAAGAACTAATCTGCGTTTAAACTAACCCGCACAAACCGCACATCTCTTAAACATTCTGGTATAGAATTAGGGTATGGTGTATGACATTATATATACTGGGAATGCGCGTGCTGGGGTAAACAGCATGTACCCTCCGCCCCATGCTGGTAGTTGCCATGGTAACGTTAGTAGCTTAGTCTCAGAGAAGGACAACGCATGCCCGATAAGACCCAATCAGGCGGTGAAACGTTGGCATCAGTGTTGCCAAAGGTCCGAGAGTTGAGAGTGCAACACAACCCCCGCAGTGTTTTCAAATGTTGGAGAACACCAGAGAAGTGTGAATGTGAGGTGTAAATGTAGCAAAAGATGTTTGTTTCCAAACCAATAAGTAGCAATGTAAATGTAGTCTGAAAATCAAACCGCTCATCCTTGGTTCAGAACCATTAAATAGAACCTCCACCAGGTCCATGACCTCCACGCGCTTCTCATTATCACAATACCCCCCCCCCCCACCTTGAACGACCTGCGATTACCCTCATCCTGCTTATGGCCACCCTGACATTCATGAATGAATCAATTGATAATTACAATTATGGAGAGTGACTGAGCTCATCCCTCAAGTTCCAGCACCTGCTTCTGAAACATGCTGCAGGTTCTTTAAATGGAACAATTAAGATAATTGACAGTACAAGGTCCCATTAACAAAGCCTGCTTTCAGCTCAGAGCTGCGCTCAGATTAATTCTAATAATGGACCAGCCCTTGTTCCTCCATTGTTCTCCATTTGCCCTCTTCAGTCCAGGTGCCAATCATATCCTGTGAGTAGAGTTTCATGTTGAGACTGAGCTCCCAATGATTGATTGGACATCAAGAGTGAAGGACAGCAGAGTCATTGTAAAGGTGACACATTGGTCATTGACAAATCTGACTCATTTATCTATTGTCATACAGTATCAGCTTTGATTAGTTTGGTATATATTAAGCGTAAACAGGCTATTGGAATTTCACAAAAAAACACCAAGAATGCTTTACTTTCAAGCGAATAACTAACTGTATTTGGGTCTGCAACTAATGACAGCATGTAAACTACTGTAAGTTACCACGTTCCATGTCATTTGATGTCTTTGGAGATTTATTCCATCTTTTCTTTGCTTCTTTATGCACATTAATACAAATTTTTACCTCGGGTGCCCAAACTTTCGAACCCCACTGCATATCAAATCAAGATAAAGGGTTCCGGCTCAACCACTACTACTATTTTATCAGGCACCTGGAAACCATCTAACGTGAGCTTGCTTCTTGCTTATGCTAAAACCCATGAAGGTATACTCTTTCTGTTGTACACTGGAAGTTACAAAAAGATAAATGAGCGCTTATTTGTTTGCCAAACTTTTTGGGGGATTTAACGTTACATAATCATTCATGTCCTGGTGGCTGCCACCACGTTAATAATAACGTTGGCTGCATCCCAGGTTCATTGTTGATCATATAATACTAGTTTTGTTAAGTTAACGTTACACTGGGTTTGACAGTTTGGGGAGCATGTTAACTTACAGTAGTTTAAATGTTTTCATTAGTTGCAGAAGCAAAATACAGTTATTCACTTGAAAGTAAAGCATTCTTGGTGTTCAGATTGTTCTAGCTCTTCTATTATTTACCTTTACCCATTAAGTCATTAAATCATTTCTGGAGAATATTTATCAAAAATCTCATTGTGTAAATAACATTTTGTTAAAGCACCAACAGTCAACCATACAATATTGTTGCAATATCGACATCTTGGTATTTGGTCAAGACTGTCATTACATTTGATTTTCTCCATATCGCCCCGGCCCTACTTGTTCCAAGATTTGAGACTCAACTTGGACTAAAGAGACTTGTGAGCATCTGTGCTGCTGCCACATTAAGATAGACATTACTGTTGGGTTGGACACAAGAATCCATTTCTATACATTTTGACGTATCTTACAAAAAAATAAGTTTTAAAAGAAAAAGTACAAAGGTTTATGCTGCACTTTCGACTGGCTTAATCAATGCAGACTTAAAGACTGCTCTGGCTCAGTGACCAGATTTAATGAGAGCCCGATATAATAATGCCAAGTCGGATTGTGCAAAGTAAATTAATGAGGTATGTGGTGGATTCACCAGCTGTGACATCTAAGCAATACTTGCATTTTTTGCCTGATAATATTTATGGACTGCTTATCTCAGTATTGTATCACGTTAAATCTGAATAGGATTATTCACATGAAATACCTACGCATTTACTTTACAAAATACAAACACCTAAAACTTTAAATCAAAGTCAAATATCAAATATAAGCAGCCCGACTGAATTAGCCGAGTTTATATTTGAGTTGAACGGCTGCATTGTTCTAACACATTTTTTTTCAGTACTGCCCAATAAGCATCAAGTAAATAAAGCATGAAAGGATGAGGATGAAACGATGTGGTGCATGTGGTGAGTCCAACTTACTTCATGTCTTATATGTGCATGTTGTGTTTCTAGTACTCATGTTACAAAGAGTCACTCCTGGCCTGTGTGTGTTTGAGAGGTCATTATCTTAGTAATATGAACTGTGTGTGTGTGTGTGTGTGTGTGTGTGTGTGTGTGTGTGTGTGTGTGTGTGTATTTTAATGGGAGGAATTCATTCTGGGATGCTAGTTCCCATACCTTTCTTTGTTCAATGGAAGACGAAAAGTGTTAAGTTACAAGCACTACACACACACTCTCTGAATGGGTCTCAGTGTGTCCGGCCACCCACAATATCTGCATGGTAGTCCTACACCTTTCTATACTACTGCCTCTGAAGGCTTGGAACACATCCCTTTTATGTGGATGGAGCATGGAAGTTATGCCTGAAGCTTCTGCTATTAAGTTTTCCTTTTCTTCCGATGTTATTCTACAGAACACCAGGCTCTCTTTTCTGCGGTCAATGCCTGTCCAATTCATTCAAGAATGATATGCATTCCTCAGCCGCTTACAGCTAGCTGCACTCCAACAGCTTAGGGCCAAGCAGGACAGGTTGAACTGCCAAAGGCAAGACAGCTCACAAAGTGGCTGCACTTATTGGACACTGGTTTAGTAAAACTAATGATGAAAAAGACATATAAGACACAATACCACAGTAGCAAATTGTTAAATATATTACATGGCAGATTTTCAAGTATGTGGGTTTTTTTTTCTTTCTGAAGAAACAAGGGTACACAGCTGATTCCGGTTTGTCCTATTTCTGACCATCTGCAGTAAGAGCCCCTTCATGATGTCTGTAACAGAAGACAAACCAAATACCATCTGAGTCAACACAACCCCGATCTGTCCAGCGGGTGAAAAACAAATAAACATGGGCTCACGCTAGGCAGCACTGGCAAATCCACTCAGGAATTTCAAACACTCTTGAATTTATTTTCCACGAGGTCTTTGGAGCAATCTTGGCAATCAAAGTGGTCAATTTTGCTTTGGAGGAGAAAATTATTAGGTAAATATTGTCAGGGAAACTGGTCATATTTGAAATGGAATGGTTTCCCTCACCCCCTGCCCTCCGTTTTCCAAACATGTACATTGTACGCACCCAAACACACACTTTCTTTCCGAACATTGACAAGTTGCGTTTGGGACACTGATACATATACAAATGTTTTTTTTTTCAGTCCATTTTTTTTGGACTCTTTCGTGCTACTCCCCTGTTGCCAGACCGACTGACACGCTTGTTTATTTTTCCCATGCCCACTTTAAATTGCATCAACCCCCCCACCAACTGAAAAGGCCAATGTGTCCGGCCAGGAGGAGGTTAGGAAAATATCAACAACTCGTCATTTACATCAGAAGAAAAACAAACAAACCCAGGAGAAAGGCACTGCTAAGGAGGTCCAAAGCTTTTTTCCACCAGAAATCCTTCTCATGTGGCTTCAGGCAGCCTGCCAGCCAAATCTAATATGGATTTATATACAAAGAAAGTGCTTAGTTTAACATAATGAATATTTAATCATGCATGGACCCTGTAAAGCAATTTTGTAGAAATAATTGAAAGCAGACTTTGTCTCGAGGCTTGGAAAAAAAGCAACAGCTAAACTGTTGACCCAAAGGAGCCCAAAAATCTCACGCTGGATTAAATGTTTACACTGCTGGCATACACTCTGATAAATGAAGTTAGGAATCTGGGGTGGAATCAACGGGTGTTAAATCTGCTGATTCTGTCAGGGCAAGAGAACACACAGATGCCTGGCTGTGCACATAACACATACACTTGTTGGACAGCTCCATCCCCCCCCCCAACTGACTTACACTATTTCACACTGTAACTATTTGTGTTCCTTCATTCACTGAGCTGTGCAACAAGGGAAAAAGATTTGCAATGCAAAACAACCTGTTTGAAATTGACATTAATTCTTGTGTAGCATACATGTCATATCTTACTACTGAAAACATCCAGCGATGTAGCTGATGTTTGTAATGAGACATTGACAAGTCAATATACTGTGACAGATGGAGAAAAGATACCTCATTTTTAAATCACTGCCTATACAGAACTATTATAATAATGCACACATTAAATAAAACTAATCCCTCAGCCCCACGTCCACCAAACAAGACAAATGAACATTTTTTAATGGAAGAGCAAAGCCGTAGTACAGACAAGATACAATACAAGGTTATCAAAAGAGCATTATTACATCATATGAAATGCTTTCCACAAGCATGACTTGTGCCAGTCACTCTGTTGTAAATTAGCTCTCATAATAGTATTAACAAAGAGACTGATGGAAATGCTGCACAGTCTCAGGTCACAGAAAAATACAAGAAATAGCTAAACTTGTATAAAAAAGGGGGGGGGGGTTGCCATAAGAGGATTTGAGGGAAAGTGTTCACTTATGCAAAATAAAACAGGTTATCAAGTCTATTTGGTGATTCCCTGGCACCCTTAATAAATCAGCTTAAGGTGCGGTCTAATGGCTTCATTCGCCCCACAAATCTCTGCACTGCAATAACATGCGCCAGCGAGCACAGATTAATTTAATAACTCTTTAATATTCTCTGTGAAAAAAAAAAAAAAACAGGAGACCAGCGAGTTCAGAGCATACGGGGTGGGTGGTTAAGGGGGCTATCTGTGGAATAGGGTATTGCTGCAGCAACAGATTGAATATTACATAATGATGTCATTTATATTCCATTCGAAGTGCTAGCTTCCCAGGCTGGAGACTCAAACAGAGCTGGGGATTTGTCTGTGATAGAGAGTAATATGGAGAGAAGAAGTTTGTGGGTATAGGTGCATGAATAAAGACGAACGTGAGCTAAGAGGGTTACAGTGCACTGATTGGCTGTCTAATAATATCTGAATTTGTCTTGAGCGTCGGCAGTTGGACGGATTTTCGGCTCTCGTCGGTCCGAAAAGTGCCTCGGAACACACCTGAAGTGACGCTAACTGTTTCGTAAAAACTGTTTTTGTAAAATGTTTCACTTAAAAGTGTATTTGAAAAACTATAGGCCATACAAATGCTCTTTTTTTGGGGATCAACAAAGGTCAGTTTGAAAGATTTTGTCAGATTTTGAGAGGCGTTCGTCACGTTCATCCCACTCGTCATTTCCGGTAAGTGATTTAACACAAGTGCACTGATTCCTTAGTCAAGGGCTACCACTCCACCAATTTGATTCAACAAGTCAAAGCGGCCCGAAATTTAAGCAGACGGCTCTTCCGACAGACGAGGGCATGGCACACACCAAACAGACTCGATTCACCAACCTCGCAAGACTGTCCGACAGCCGATAATCGGGTGTGGCTGCGCCTTAAGACGTAAAATCCTGACTAAAAATGTCTAAAGTCTACATAAACTCTCTGACCAGCAACTCACCATTAAAAATAAAATTATACCACAATACAGGATGCCTACATTTAAAAATATTCAGAATCCTTATTTAATCACACAATCGTAAAATAGATAGAACATTCGGTAAGATTAAATAATGTTTTAATGAATGGTTTCCTACTTCAGAGATAGACAGATAGATAGATAGATAGATAGATAGATAGATAGATAGATAGATAGATAGATAGATAGATAGATAGATAGATAAACAAATAGCAACCTTTTGTGGTCTCAACACCGAAATATGAAACAATATATCCCCTTGTGACCCCCTGTTTTTGAGCAGTCCTCTTTCAGGTTGTTTTATTTGAATCATTTTGTCATCTTAAAGTGCCCATATTATTTTTTTTTAAACAATTTTTTTCTTGGATTTGGGGTGGTGTTTTGTGTCTCTGGTGCTTCCACACACATCAAACTTAAAAGAAAAACTATCCATGCTGTTTTGAGTGAGATACGATTTCTGAATGTCCTCTGCCTTCAGTATCGGGCTGAGCTGTTCAAAATCTGCACAACTTTCTACATCACTAGCCGAGACGAGGTGGCTACCCGTAGCACATGCTAGTGCTAGCATGCTAGCGCGTTCTCAATGGCAAAACACTGCTACAACACACACTAGTGGACCATAAAACTCCAAAAGAACTGCTTTCATGTCCATTTTCTGCAGGTAGTGGCCCTTGTTTAGAAGAAGTCTCCCAGCTAATCCTGCCTTGTACTGACCAAAGTTGGAGAAAGAGTTATCTAGCTGATAACCTAGCTACTGCTCATGTGCGACTCCCAACTAAGAAAAAAATAAAATATGGTGTTTTTTTTTTATTAAACCATGTAAACCTATTCTGGTACAACCTCAAAACACAATTATGAACCTGAAAAAGAGCATAATATGGGCGCTTTAAAAAGTTAAAAAATATTTATTTCAGAAAAGGTATACAAAAATAATATTGTGTGCAGCCATTTGGTATTTTATTTCCTGCTTTGACAACTTATTTTTTAAAACCACTACATTCATTTCACCCTTGTAGCAGTCCTGACCACTAGGTGGGGAACCCAAGTTTTAGCTAAACAACCAGTTAACAAACAAACGGATGGCATTGTCACAAAGGTGAAAACAGTTGTTTTCTTGGCTCATTGCTCAAGCGGCCGTTTTAGAAAGACATAGTTTTCACAGCCACGGGAAAGTAATGTATGATGACAAATGTATTCTAATCAGCAAAACAGGGCATATCAAAGTGACATGTCTGCATCGGAGACAAGTGTTGAACAAATTAGATGGCGCAAGGAGCGGAGGTAAAGCTTGGAGAGAATGAACAGAGCTTGCAGACGTAATGAGAATTTTCTCCATTTGGCAGTCGCCTGCAGCAAAGGTCTCCCATCTGTTTCCTATTGAAAAGGGATTCAACCTTTTGGAGGGGGAGGGATAAAATGCAAGAATCAACGGGCCACAGTGACATCTTACGGCAGCAGCTGATAACACAGTGTGGATGGATGAATGCACGTGCATGTACAGACTTCAGTTCACGTCTAAAGTAATCAGTTGGGGTGCGCCTGGGTAGCTCGCCATAGTCGAACGTGCCCCCCATGTACAGAAGCTCAGTCCTTGCCGCAGTGGCTGCGGTTTAAATTCTGACCTGCGTCCCTTTGCTGCATGTCATTGCCCCTCTCTCCCACCCCCCCCTTTCATATCTAAACTGTCCTCTTAAATAAAGGCCTAAAATGCCAAATTAAATTGTTAAACCAATGAATTAGTGATACAAAAAAAGCATTAATTCATTCATTTGCATTCAGTTTCCCGTTTGTGTGTCTGACTTTAAAATGGCAATAAAGGGCATCTAAGTCAAATGTGAATGCAAAGAGATTTTTAGACTTAGGTCAAATCAAAACAAAACAAATGAATGCAGAAGTCACAGGTATTTAACGTGGTATTTTTCACTGCAGCAACACATTGCCGTGAGTCCATGACCAAGGCAACCGTCTGTGGTTAGTTCATGTCTGTAACAGAAGGACAACTGAGTGTGTTATACACACTACTAAAGTCAGTTGAAACATTGTCAGTTGCCAAAGTTACAAACAGGCTCGGTAGTGAACGACACACTAACGTGCTGACCGATTTGATGTTCTTGTCTGTTTTTTTAGTTGAGCTGGACCAGAGAATATGCGGTTAGAACACATTTGTGATGCTGTCTTGCCCTCATTGTTCCCTGTGAAGTTAGCTGGGAAGTGATGTAATGTAGTGGTTTATGTGGAGTGAGCACTGAGCCGGATGAATATGGAAAAAATGGAACAGACAAATATTTAAAATGTTACATTTACTATAACCCATTGTCTTTCTTATTTGCTCTTATCTTTCATGGACATGGCCACTCCTTGCCTTCAAGCAGAAAGTGGGAGACAGCAGAGCCTCCAACATCACCTTCAGGCTAACCTCACAACTAAAACTTAAAAAGTAGAGCAAAGACAAAAGAACAATACAATTATGAATGACAGAAGTAGAATGACAACGTCTATAATGTTTGATGAAAAACATGTAAATGATTTAAGTCCTGCCCTGTGTTTAGTTGACACACAATGCGTAGGAGCACTGACAATGACTTATATTGGATTTAGACTCTAATATTTTAGTTATCCCACAAACAAAGAACAGTCTTAGCTTTGTCCTTGTGTCCGCCTTCTCAAAGGAGTTGGCTGACAGTGACAAAAGATTTATTTGCATTTCCAGTGAGGGTCGTTTGTGCAGGAAGATTAAACACTAAGGTCAATGTTGAACCTGTAAAAGCACTCGACAAAGAATGCTATTACAGTTGTTATTAATGTGTGTGTTTAAACTGGGTACACACACTTATGTTTAGTGTGTATGTGTGTCTCCCTTTGTGTGTGTGTGTGTGTGTGTGTGGTGTGTGTGAGAGGCTTTTAGCAAAATCAACAGGCAAAGCAGGTAAACAGGCTGAACAGTGGCGATCACCTGTGGAGGCTGTTATGGCTTTGCTTAGCACACAAGCACTGCCTTTTAACTTTAAGACTGTGAAAGCAAGATATTAGGGGATTTTCACAAGTCACATAAAGTATAATCTTAGCTGCTGTCACAACAACACACACGCAAAAATATTCCTGCGTCCGACATGAACTGACTGCTGCCACACTCTGTTTTGTAAGGTATCCTTAGGAAATATTGCTGTGATACCCAAGACATACATTCTTGTGTACTGCTGCTTATGATCTATAAACACCGACAGTCAGACAATTCATGGGAAGTTGGAGAAAACAATTCTGACATGACACCAAGTTGGATTTGATGTCTCCTCTTTCTACATCAGTAAATGCTCTTCAACAAAACACTTCAACCGGAAAGGAAAAACTACCCAAACTATTAAACAGTACAGAATGTGGCTTATCATCTTGAAACTGTGTCCTAAAATGTAATTTAAATTCTAATAATTTGCAACAACAAAAACTGTTCACATCACAATGTTCACTGATGGCACATAAAGCCTGCTTTGCATTTGGTTAAACTTAGGGGAAGATCATCACCTTAGGTAAGTGTTGAAAAAGTCAAAGCAAAATCTCTGCCTCACCCTAACCAGAGCAAACTCTGCTCTATGGTGTCAACGCCATGCACATTGTGTGCCCACCATCCCCTTGACTAGCTGCCTAACATACTACTTCTGTTCTGTGTGGTACAAGAATGTAGCACTTCTTGCCAGTGAATCCAGGCACCATTTATGTTGTTTGTTTCAGTGGTCTGTAAAAATCATTTTAAGGAGACAAGGTTGCATTTGGCTGTCATTCCTCATAACGCCTTCCTTCCACCCACAATGAAAGCGTCCAATTGGTTTAACCCCATCCTTGCTAAGTGCAACTTTATTTACACTTGCTACACATTTGTTTTACTATCACAAATGTGATAAAATTGTGTTGACATTCACTTAACAAGGTGAGGTCTAAGGCAATAGGTGTGGAACACTGAGTTGCAACTGAAAATTAAATGGAAAACAAAGGAAGTCAGTCCTCAAACCACCATTATTTACACCGCACTCGCACTTGCTCTCACACACACACACACACACACACACACACACACACACACACACACACAAACACACACTTTGTTGACTTGGGAGGAGACACAAGAGGTAGATGGAAAGAAGGAGGGGTTGATGTGGAAGAGGACTGTCATATAATTTCTAAGACAATGGGCAAACAGCGTTATTGAGAACAACTAGGGTGTTCAATCAATATAGTCAGCCATGACACCATTTGTTTTTATGGTGCTAAAAAGAACTTTATTAAAATTGTATACACAATGGCAACTGACACCAATATCTAACACACTGGCCACATCTATTTGGTCATGTCCACACAACACTACTGTATACGGACAGAGAAAAAAGGAAAAATGCCCTGAATGTCACTTGCAAAACAAGAGTACTTATCAGCCACAGCTACCTAATTTAACCTCACCATTGTGTCCATGTGAGACAAATCTAAAGCAAAATACAGAGTGATTGGCAAGCCAGGATTCAAAGGAAAATATTTCACTGCCTAGATGAGCATTTAGGTCAAACATAGCGCCGCATTAAAGAAAACACAAGAAGATGCGGGCATGTTGCCAAAGCTACCAGTGGTAAGCAATATGATCTAGAAATATAATACTATGGGGCCTGATTTACAAAGGAAAAGTCATGACACCAACAATCATTTTATCCTGTGTTGTTATGATTGCAAAGTAAACAGAATTATGCCTTACACTGTTACAAAGTAATCTTCTAGTAATGTGCTCTTGCAGGTACTTGATTGGTCATCATTGAAAGATATCGATGCAGCAAAAGTTAAGCCAGGGTCAACTTTTTTGCCAGAGCCCTGTATCAAAACCTCAACTGTGCCTGCTTTTGTTCTCATTGAAATTAATGAGCAGGCCATGTATTTTTCAACTGAAGTTTCTGGTCTAAATACTGCCCTACAGTCAGGGATGGCAAAAGTGCTCACTTCCCGTACTCAAGTAGAAGTACAGATAATTGTGTTAAAAAATACTCTGATAAAAGTAAAAGTACTGATTTAACTTATTTACTCAAGTAAAAGTAACAAAGTAAAGGCTTGGAAATTAAATTAAAGTATAAAAGTAAAGGTAGCCTTGTGAATGACAAAGCTACCTGCACCAGACAGATGGTCCTAGAGACCACACTGAGAAACTACAGTGGACATGGACAAAAGGCTCCTTATATGTCATTGGCTACATTTTAAATGACTGTCTGTCAACAGGCCTAAAACATATAGCTTATTTATTGTGACAGAGACTGGGACTCCTGGTTAATAAGATTCTGACCAAGTAGCAAGATATGAATTCAATTGATTTTCAATTTGGCATTGATGACACACAAATAATATCTAACTCCAGTGATATTATTTGAAATTTAGTGAGGACTAGATTAGGTCTGCATTTAAAGGGCGTTCAACAATCGCCATTATATCGAATCAACAGCCAGGTGCAACCTAGCTGACAGGTTTAACCTAGGTAACAGGTGTAACCTAGCTAAGAGGTAAAGAACAATAACTTTTAATTTTGCCAGAACTATAGACCAATACAACAACCGACTTAAATGAACTGACAACATAAGTTATATGACTTACAGTTCTCAAAGACGCACACAATCTCAACTGATTATCCTCCGGCAGAGGTGGGAAGTAACGAAGTACATATACTTTGTTACTGTACTCAAGTAGATTTTTCAGATATTTTTACTTTACTTTACTACTTATTTTTGTGGTGACTTTTTACTTCTACTCCTTACATTTTTACACAAATATCGGTACTTTCTACTCCTTACATTTTACAAAATTGGCTCGTTTACTTTAGTTTTGAATCATTTCAATGGAGTTACCGTTATTATTTTTCGCGTCATCAATACCAAATTCAATCTAATTGGATGGGAATCTACGTTCCATTTGACGCACTACTACAAGATGAATCGACAGATTCGGCGGCATTCATTCGCGGCAAATCATTGCGGCTTGGTGGCGGTGGCGTTAGCATGGTAGTATGGACGACGAGATGATTGAAAATGAACACAACGGAGATCCCAGAGATTCGGCAGAAAAGCAGCAAGACATTCCTGATCACCCTTGGCCTTATTTGAAAGAAATGTTTGACATAGAAGGCATCAAGAATGACTCCTGGCGAATGTGCTGCAGATTGTGCCAACCAAAACACCATGAACTGCTGGCTTTCAAGAATTCACCATCGAATTTGAAAAAGCATATAGAGGTAAATGCATATTTTTGTTGTTATCAAAAGCTATTTGTTGTATTCATTAAGTGTACGTTAATGGTCAGTTATATTTGTTCTCCTGCTAGCTATCAATGACCATGCCTTGGTGCTTTAGCATTTTGCTAGCAAGTAACTCAAGTGACGTTAGCTAGGTTAGCAGGCGTTCACTTTATGTCAAATTCTAATACCAGCTGGCTAATACAATATCTACATGTGCAGCTTTATATTACAAACAAATTCAGTTATTTTGTTTAGTAGGGATGAGCCGAATACTCGGCTGAAACGAGTATCCGGTACGGATAAAGCACTTTTGCCGAGTACCAGTTTCATACGAGTAATGCGAGTCAATATCCGTAATCGGATTCAATGAAAGTCTCCACTGACTGTGTCTCCGTTCTGTGATAGGCTAGTCACAGCGCCCCTCCCCTACACTATTCTGTGATTGGCTAGTCCCAGCGCCCCTCCCTACACACACAGATTCCTTCTGTTGCTGTGTGAAACTCCGCTCACACGCACTCAGAACACGGAGAAGTGAACAGCTCTCCCCCTCAGGTCCGCGGGGCTTTCCCGTTAACATTTAGGGTTTCTTCAGCTTCAGGTTTGTTTTATACTTCAGTTTGACCTAGTACCTAGTCCCCAGGAGACTTCTAGTAACCGTGGGGTTGGTTCGGACAGTGCTTGGTAGAATGCGACTCGGGTTACATCTCTGCCGTCAAAGTTTTTTTGTTTTTTTTTTAACTGCCTGCTGGCTCTAACCTCTTGAAAATCACTTGAAAATATATTATCTTCTCGCCTAAATTTTTACCCTTAAAAAAGTGCTGCAGTTTCCACATGCTTTGGCCCTCTGGGATGACCCTGAGTTCATTGGGAAGTTAACACTCTCAACTTGTTGTTTCTAGTGGAAGTGTGACACTAGGCCTTACTGACACAGAGCTACAGAGGTTAGAACACAGAATTTCTATTTCCGTCCAAGTAAATCATCTGAAAAATTAATAAAAAGCACTACTGTAAGCATATTACATGGGCTACATACTAAAACAGTACTCTAGCCTCATGTCTCAACTTAGAACAGAAAAAATCCAGAAAAAAATGACTTATAAAATGGATTTTGTATGAATGTATTTCTACAGATGTGTCTGTGCGTTTGTCTTATTTCTTATTTCTAAAAAAGCCAAAAAAGTGCTAAATACAACACTTCTGAAATACAAAAACACATCCACATCACTCACAGATATGTCTGAAAGAAGTACATACATAGATTTATAGAAAAATGTCATCATAATTTCATGAAATGTTGAAATGCCATCAGAAGGCCATATTTTTGACTTCAGACAGCTGTAAAAGAGCA
>NC_048407.1:11085519-11087115 GCF_013103735.1 Etheostoma cragini | reverse complement strand
TAATGTCTTGCAGTTAAGGATGGGTTTAAAATTTCTTAATGAATACTTTGATTCCCACTATGAATGAAATTCTATAATAATATAATAATTTTTTTTTATTTTATTGTCAGGTTCACTCCTGTTGAGCTTGCTTTTCTGGCAGAGTATACCAAGACTATGAGCCCAATTGCAAAGGCGCTTGATGTCCTCCAGGGAGAGGCCAATGTACAGATGGGATGGTTGGTACCAACAATAACACTACTCCAGACCAAGCTCCAGCACCTCTGCATTTCCTCAAAGTCCTGTTGGCCTTTGATTGAAGCACTTCTAGCAGGACTTGAAAAACGTTTTGGACAGATGCTTACAGATCCAGAGCTAATTGCCGCTGCCATTCTTGTCCCCAAATTCAAGACCTGCTGGACAAGTGATGAATGTATCCTAAAACTGGGCATGTCTTGCAATGTTTACTTTACACTTATAATAGTTCAAAGTCCAGCATTTGAAGTATCCCTAACTTAGTGCAAACAAAATGGCAATATTTATGTAATCATTATATATTTTTTTCAAAATAATGTTCTAAACCATCTTAGCCTGTTCAGTAACACTTGAAAATATATGTTTTTCTCGCCTTAATTTTTACTCTTAAAAAAGTGCTGCAGTTTCCACATGCTTTGGCCCTCTGGGATGACCCTGAGTTCATTGGGAAGTTAACACTCCCAACTTGTTGTGTGACACTAGGCCTTACTGACACAGAGCTACAGAGGTTAGAACACAGAATTTCTATTTCCGTCCAAGTAAATCATCTGAAAAATTAATAAAAAGCACTACTGTAAGCATATTATAGGGGCTATATACTAAAATAGTACCCTAGCCTCATGTCTCAACTTAGAACAGAGAAAATCCAGAAAAAAATGACTTATAAAATGGATTTTATATGAATGTATTTCTACAGATATGTCTGTGCGTTTGTCTTATTTCTTATTTCTAAAAAAGCCAAAAAAGTGCTAAATACAAAACTTCTGAAATACAAAAGCACATCCACATCACTCACAGATATGTCTGAAAGAAGTACATACATAGATTTATAGAAATAAGTAATCATAATTTTATGAAATGGTGACCCCGTTTTGCCTTCAGAACTGCCTCAATTATTCGTGGCATAGATTCAACAAGGTGCTGGAAGCATTCCTCAGGGAGTTTGGTCCATATTGACATGATGGCATCACACAGTTGCCGCAGATTTGTCGGCTGCACATCCATGATGCGAATCTCCCGTTCCACCACATCCCAAAGATGCTCTATTGGATTGAGATCTGGTGACTGTGGAGGCCATTTGAGGACAGCGAACTCATTGTCATGTTCAAGAAACCAGTCTGTGATGATTCCAGCTTTATGACATGGCACATTATCCTGCTGAAAGTAGCCATCAGAAGTTGGGTACATTATGACCATAAAGGGAGGGACATGGTCAGCAACAATACTCAGGTAAGCTGTGGCTTTGCAACGATGCTCAATTGGTACCAAGGGGCCCAAAGAGTGCCAGAAAATATTCCCCACACCATGACACCACCACCACCAGCCTGAACCGTTGATACAAGGCAGGATGGATCCATGCTT
>NC_048407.1:11083876-11085419 GCF_013103735.1 Etheostoma cragini | reverse complement strand
AGGCAGTTCTGAAGGCAAAAGGGGGTCCAACCCGTTACTAGCATGGGGTACCTAATAAAGTGGCCGGTGAGTGTATTAGTTGGTCATTTCACCCTGTGTTGAAATTTGTTGACCGCAGGATGTCCGTCCTGTCTTGTGGCCGAGCACCAGCTGGAATTGGTAGAATGTGGGAAGTAGGCTAGCTATCAGCCAATCCCAACCCTTGTGTCTCTAAGGTTGCCTGTGAAAATATTGACCCTTCCTTCCCTGCTTGTTTAACTAGCCAGTCTTTAAGCGGTGTCGGAGTAAATACCCGATGACAGGACTGCTTTACCGAATGGCTTCTTTAACTCAAACACTTGCTAATGACTGCTCAAACAAGGCTTCTCTTATCCGCTGCAGACTTTATGTTTGCTTTGCTACATTATAAACAGGGCATGGTTTTTTTGCAAACGTCTGACTTGGAAAGTGAAAGATTAGAAACTGCAGTATTTGATTTATGAAGCTGTTACTTTCAGGGAAATGTTCTTTCTGGTGTGACATAGGTATGCTGTGGATATGCAGTGTGTGGTGGGTTTTGTTGGCTTGTGTTCACAATAAGACGTGTTGGAAAAAAGATGGGGTAAAAACAAGCATTCTGTTCTGTAAAGGTTGTGGTGTGAGAGGCTACATTTGCATTCCTTACTTATGCATTTTTGTTACATGTGGTCTTTATTTCACACCAATTCAAAAAAGCTGATGTTGACTTATAATATGGTGTAGTATCTGCTTGTCGGCCTCATAGGCGTTGATACAGTGGGTGCTCCGGGGCTTGAGCACACACATGTGCCAGACTGCCAGTAGGCTACATTCATTTAAAATTAAACATTTCATTTGGTGCTAAGTGGAGAGTCTGTCTTAGGGTGTTTGTACACCTGTAGTTTGTTTGCTTTGGTTCCAATCAGTTGGTGAGTTTGTAAAGTTGGAGGGATTTGCCCTTGGTTGGTTGGTTTCACACCTGGGAAAACATCCAAGCGTACCAAAATGCACCATTACAAATCATGCAAGACCATCCACTCCTGTTATTGGTTGGATGTTTCTGGAGGCGAGAGCAAGAAAGTATTTACAGGCACAAGGTCCTGTGTTCTGGACTAGTGAACATTTCTTGCATCTCCATGGTCAAACCAGCTCATTTCATTAAAATGATCAGATATTGTTTGAGACGTTATTACGTCTGCTCTGGGCCGTGGTAAAGTTTTAAATTGGACGTTGGCTATTCAACACTATTAAAAAATCTATTTTACAGCTTGCCCTTTTGACCAATCCATGTGAAATCACTTTTGTTGAACTCAGCTAACTCTCTTACACATTGCACACAGCTTATTTGACCAAAAACTCCATCCTATGATTTTTAAAATAATTTCTTAATGTAAAAAAAATGCCAAATCTATTATGCGGCTTGACCTTTTAACCTATTCATGTCAAAACAATTTTGTTGAACTCCGCTAATGTTATGGTTTGGGGTTTTTGTTGGGGTATTTTTCCTGTTTGGCCTTCCCTGTGTTTTTGTCCCGGTTTTCCCATT
>NC_048407.1:11074761-11083776 GCF_013103735.1 Etheostoma cragini | reverse complement strand
TTACCAGAGTATTTTTTAACACAAGTATCTGTACTTCTACTTAAGTACGGAAAGTGAGTACTTTTGCCATCTCTGTCCTCCGGACAGCTAGTCCTTTTTCTCTCACTTTTTTCTCCATGTGGCGTGCCCGCTCTTGGTGTGAGGGGCGTGTCCGCACTATTCCCCTACTTGCACTCACAGTCACACCTGATAGACGACCTTTTGTACAAAACTAAAGTAACGAGGCAATTTTGTAAAATGTAAGGAGTAGAAAGTACCGTTATTCGTGTTAAAATGTAAGGAGTAAAAGTAAAAAATCGGCAACAAAATAAATGGTAAAGTAAAAATATCTGAAAAATCTACTTGGGTACAATAACAAAGTATATTGTTAAATCCCATCTCTGCCTACTGTACACAAAGTTTGAAAAGTGTCAGCCACTGTGGTACATAGGAATATATCCCATCTCAATCGCCTCACTATTATAAACTAAAAAAGCAAACTTAACGTAAGTTAAGAATGCTAATTAGCATGTATCGTATGTGCACTATAAGCCATTAACGTTACTTGAACTGCAGTAAATTGAGCTAACTAGCTAGCTAATTAACCGTAAATTAGTTTAGAGCTCAACAGTCCGCACACCACACCAGGTTCCGGAATAAAAAATATATATCTATGTCTTTTAAAGTTATTACATGCTGTCTCAGCTAGCGGTTAGCCAAATTAGCTGTTAGCTAAACTAACGTTGGCTTCCTTTACTCAGTGGTGTGCGGTGGTTTATGGGATAAATAGTTCCTTTGCTCTGTAATGTATACGCATTTGACTTTTGGGGTATTTTTGTTTTTTTTACTTACTAAACAAACTAGACTCATACATTTTTTTTTTTTTTTTAAAGACTAATTTTGTCTATAACTATAGGTCCACAACTTGTGAGTGGACCTTGAGTTAAGATTTCAGATAAAATCAAATATAAGTTAAGACAATACAAACTGATGGCCACAACATAACAGTATCATTAAATTATCCAAGACATTTCAGTGTTTCTGTGCAAAAGATTTTTTTTAAACATGTACATTATATGAAAAGAAAACCTTGCAATGGTAATTGTTTTTCTTTTATAAAATACTTCCAGCGCCAACAAAAACCCAGTCCCACCATCTACCTAATATTGTATACGTTTTAATTGTTTTTAAATACTGTCTACAAATTAAATGATCTGAAAGTAAAACAATAGTAACGGTTGTTGGTGAACAACGCCCAATCATGTATGTACTATTGAACCCTACTTGACGACCTTCTGCCCTACATTGAGGTATAGGCCGATTTATGTTTTCCTCCGTGGGTGCTCATCGGCGCATGCACTTCAAAAAAAAAAAGTTGTCCAAAATTGTTTGCATTTCAGAAGCTCAGGAAATGGACAGTGGCTGACACAGGGCTATTAACTCAATCAATGTTTCAACTCAGGACAGTGCCACTTCTCACAATACAGACAAGATTGGAAATGAGAAGTTTACCTGACACGTAATCGCGATCAGCTTCGTGGGAAATTCAGAATCAATGCCACCTTTCTAGTTGCCTAGGTCTAAACATGAACTAGCACACAAGTCATCACAGTATAAAACAGGCAATTAATCACATAGACCCAAAAAGCTACCAAATGTTGAATTAGATTTACTGACTCACCATTGCGGTTATTGCGGTTAATTGTTCAGGAGCAACATGTCTCTGCATACAGAGAACAGGTCTTGCTGTCGGGCCACTTCTTTGTGAGAGTTCACTATAAAGATGTAATTTAGTCGGGCTTGCCACATTGTTGACCGTAGATACGTTTTCAGTCAAAGCATCCCATGAAATGACCTCTCTGAGCAGCAAGATGTTACAGGGACATTCAGAGCCAGTTTCAAAAGCTTTGTGAATTCTGGTGGCATCGTTCTCAAGTGCACACATCCATCTCCTTTCTAGAAGTCATATACATTTTGAAAAGTTGCACGATGGACACCTTTCGGTTTTGCAAAGTCCAAGCGCATGTCTCTATGCAATGTCAGCCCGCTTCCATCCATTTCGTCCCCATAGAACTGCATGATGTCTTTACAGTTGGCCTTCCCTGTTACAAAATCTTCGTCTAACGTCTAGCATGTATTTGAATACAGAAGGATTACATCTGCAGTTCAGAGATGTTGATGCTGTATCCATGACCTCAAAGTATTGCTGTTGGTAGGCCTACATTGCCTCTGGTGTTTGAAACTGTGTGCCGCACTTCCAACGTCCTATCGCTGGGGAATTCTTCTTAGACTTGGCACATTTGGGCTATCCTAGTCGAGGACATGCGGTTCTGCGCTAGTATTTTTCCAAAATACTTGGAATCCTTTATCAAGAAGACACTTAACGGCTTCTCTCAGTGTGTAGATCATCTGCCTAGCTTTCTGTAAGATAGCTTTTTTGAAGTGCAACATTGGCTGTTTCCATGCGAGAGAAGAATTCCAGCATGAATTTCAAGGAGAAAAAGGTGCTAAATTTCAGCAGGTGCGTTAAAAGACCACTTGCTTTCCCTCCTGCCGCTCCCTTTTCTTTTTCAGACAGGTCCTTCAGAAATTCCAGCAGCACACTGTAGTTGGATGCAAGGGATTGTAACAAGGTTGTTAATGACTACAAAATGTACATTTTGTGCAGTTAAAAAGTACCAATTCTGAGTTAAACACTTACTCAAAGCACAGGGCTGGTGAACTACCCATTTAAATTACATACGTACAATGTGTCTGCAGGGAAAGGCAAGAATTACGTTATTCTTCAACATTCAACATTTATTTTTAGCCCGTGGCCTTCCATCCAGATACATTTTTGCCCTTCATATAAAAGAATTTGGCCCCTCTGGCGTAAGAGATGAAGCGCCGTCGTCTTGAAACTCCTGGAACCAGGCCAGTAGATTTGGTGAATTTCTGATTAGTGTCACGTGGATGGGAAATCTGCATCCACACGGTTTTTCAACCTCAGCTGTGTGAGAGTAGTGTTTTTAGATCTCGTCATTCTCTGCTTTTATTTACTCAAGTCAGTCTTTTTGTACGTGCTTTTATCGAAAATGATTGTACAATAAAGGATTAACGGTACGACAACGGCGGACCTCATTATTTGCGACAGCAAGAGTTGGAAAGGGCTTCAGATTTTACCCAGTGGCATTATTTGTGGACAGATTGCCACTACATCACGTATATTTGTCAAATACTCTGAGACATCATGTGTGGTGCAGTGGATGTACCAAGCTTGAGGCTTCAGAGCCTGCATGCGAGCTTGTGGACCTGTTTGAAAACCAGGCACATTTGATGCGCTGTGACTGGCAGGGCAAATCTCATCAGGTGGTCTACTGTTGTTTTTGATATCTCATAAAATCCTAAGAAAAGTTCTTCTGGCTCCAGATTTTCAGACACATAACGTGAGCGAACACATACCTGTTCTTTGTCTGTAATATCTGTTTTGTCAATCTGTCTCATCAATAATTACAGAGAAACCCCCAGCAGACTGTATTTCCCCAATCAGTTTTCTGTTCTCAAGACATCGTGAGCCATAATTTCAATCATCTCAGTTAGGATGTCAAAGACAGTTGTTCTCCTTATGAGCCAGCCATGACTTTAACTCTGGGAGATCCTTGGCACGCACATAGAGCTTCTGCATAAAATTGGACTCTTGGTCACTCTTTCCTTTAATGGCCACTCCCTGACAGGAACAAAACTAGAGAGTAGAAAGAATAGCCAGCAAAGCAATTCTGGCATCAGCCATCTGCCTTCGTTTACTAGCAGAGCGAAGCAGCAACATTAACATTTGCATTTGGTGGCTGCCATAACACTTCCAGCAGCGCGATGCCGTTTGCATGTGATCTAAATCGTTAAAGGGCCTTTGGCCCACCTCGAAAAGCCATCTTGAATGAAAGCCTTTAAAGATTCTTGGTTGTGGTTTGAAGATGGAGGGGGGGCATTTATGTTTTTTGACCAATCCATGTCAAATTACTTTTTTTAACTCAGCTAACTCTCTTACACATTGCACAAAGCATATTTACTTAAGAATCGCTTTTGCGAGATCATGACTTTGTTTTGCGAGATATTGAGTTTTGTTTGCAAGTTCTTCCAGGATATAGAGAGACATACCTAGAGATTGGCATGGTTTATTTCAGTTAGCTTAATGGCTGGTTTGATTTGCATTGAGAGATGATCTAATGGAAAGTTCCCCATGCCTATCTCTATGTATGGTGAAGGGTATGGAAACAAAATTGATTGGCGAGGTCCACGCCAAAATTCTACAAAGTCTTCTTTATGCTTGCATTATTCCTAATGAATCATCTCTTTCAGATTTTTTGATAAGCAGAGGGCAAACAGAGCAGGCAATGAGTTCAAGTATGAATGCATAATTACATTCCAATGATGTCCCTCCCTCCCACCTTTGAGAGCTGGGAGACCTGTATATGACACAGAAAAGCCACTCAATACATTATGAATTAACCCATGCCGTTGGTGAATATACTGATTGTTTCCAGATTGATCTTAAATGGGCACTGGTCATGTGGACTCATCTATGCATTTTGAGTCCATGCAAAATATTATGGGACAGTAGCATGCCTAGAATTTTTTCTGAAGGCGTATTTATATGCCTTTGTATAGACAGAGTTCCTTAATAACACATTCTGTAAAGTTGCATGTTAACTGATGCAGGAGAAAAGCATATTTTTGTACAATATAGATCATTTAGACTGCACTGTGCTGTGTGACACAGGGAAAAGGCTCACCTTAATCCTTATATTGGCTCAGATGCTGATGAGATAATTGAGATCTAAGGAAAGTGGAAAAAAATAATTTACATATTGCATGTGTAGCTATACTTCACCATCTAGCTAACAATGTGGTTGCATGCTTGCTATTTAGAAGAAAAAAACATGAAACCACATTTTCTTAATTAGCCTCACGGCATGCCGGCTAGGCAAGCTAGCTAGCTGACGTAACAGGCACACACTAGAAACAAAACCTTTTTTTTTTTTATTTATTAATCTGGCTAGCTAACTACCAAATAATCAAAAACAGTTTCAAACAGATATTTACCTAAATGGCCGCATTACTGTACGTTCAAACCGCCACCGACTTGAGCTGCAAAAAAGCTCAGTCCGCCCCGCCAAGGACGCTTGCCAAAAAGTACGGGGAAGCTTTGTGGCGCTTTAGCCGCTCTGACGTGGCGGCGTTCGTACAGCGCAATTGGTCAAGTCTGTGTTGTGAGCAACTGAATTGCATTCCCGCTTTCGTGAATATTTCACGCTTGTCCTCGATGTGTATCATTGGATAATTATGGATCCTCGCGAAGTAGTTGTGTTTGGTGCTGCTGCTGTATTGTATTTGCGGAGAAGAGGTCGTACTCTGAGATTTTGGGTTCACAACACCCTCCAGGACCGTTATCAATTCGGAGAATATCACAGGCTGGTGCAGCAACTGCGGCTTGATGACGAGAGGTTCCAGCGGCACTTCAGGCTGGACACGGAGCAGTTTGACAGCGTGCTGTCCAAAGTAGGGCCGCTCATTATGATGAATAGCACCAATTACCGCCGTGCAATATGTCCTGCTGAGCGTCTGGCTATTTGTCTGCGGCTCTTGTCCACAGGGGACTCCTATCGCACTATTGCTGCCAGCTATCATATGGGAGTGAGCACTGTGTCCAACATTGTCCCCCAGGTCTGCAGGGCCATTTGGGACTCCATGGTAAAAGAGTACATGCCAGTGCCCACCACATCTAGGGTGACAATATCAGTTACCTATTAATCAAGGAACTAGCATGGTAAACGTTATTTATCTACAGGAAATTTTAAATCCATAGTAATCACTGCACTATAATATCTCGTGTTTAATCAAATGCTACTGCTATGCGGGGGGGGGATTTTTTGAGTATCTGTCTGAAACCGTTTAAACCTAAAATGAAGAGTGGAATGGAGATGACATGAAATGCCGAAAGAATGAATGAAAAAACTGGCGGTAACTTTATGGCGGGCCAGATGTTGTAGTCATAAACCTCCCGTTTGACACAACTCATTAAGTGCATATCACTAAAATGATTTGTTTTAACACGCATTTTGCCTACTCACCGGACACACCGACTATCTCGGCTACTTTATCCCAAGCCTCGTTTTTTTTAACTTGTCCCTATACGCAAACAACGTCATATCATAAATGATGGGAAACCCAGCAACGGCGATGATGAGCTTCTCCTCCATTTTCCTCGGAACAAATGTTTTGGTAGGAACAAAAGATTACATCGTATGTTTCTCAGGAATCAGTCAGCGTGAAGGACGTCTATATTCCGATTGGCGGCTGGCGTTAGCCGCTGCTTGCCGCTGAACCCAGTCATAGCTCATTACCATAAAGTTGAAAAATTTCTGATTGACACTCAACACCATAGACATAACAAAGAGTAGACGCCGCATTGGCTGCTGAGCGCGAGATTTCCAGCCGCCATCTTGGACCGGTCATACTCGTTACTTAGCAGCAGAAGATTCAAGCAGCCAGAGCACTGTGCAGAATATTCCTGCTCAGATCAGCGGATTTTTTTTATCTTATCTTTTTAACCGTGGGTTCTGTAAAGCATTTTGAATCTGTGTTTTGAAAATTGCTACATAAGTTAAGTTTTGCGAGTTTTAAAGGGAGATTCAAACAAGTAAATGTGCCGTTTAAATAAAAACGGCCACTTTCATTTCATACTACTACTTTGAATAAGTACTGGTACGCGTGCTTTGTTAGGGCTGAAAGATAGATCAACGCAATATCGCTACACAGCACATGTTATAGAAGTGAGTATGACCTATACATTATTCTGGGGGTCCAAAAGCAGCAGTAATGTATGCTTATGTTGTTATTACATTGGGATTGTCTCTGGTTTAGGATTTTTTTTATAAGACTTGCACGTTACTCTTATAAGATATATATATATATATATAGCCTTTTCAATAGCAATGTGCTTGAGTAGAGTCAACACAACATAAAATAGGCAAATATATCGAAAGTGGCAATATGCAATATATAGTTTATTTTGTGGAGCTGTCCTGTTAACTTTATTCATATATTGCATACTGTTCGACCAGTAGAACACGTCCTGTTCAGTAGACATGGTCCAGTTATTTATTTATGTTGGACCAGTCCAATATGACTGTCAGTTGAAACAAACCTTTTGTTGTAAGAAAACTTGTTTAATTTGTGCAGCATATTCCTAATCCATATTCCATTATCTATGTTGTAATTTTACATATGTTTAAAAATATCCGATATTGTTTTAAAAATATCGGAATTCATGTCGATGTTCTAATATCACATTCTGTGAATGTCGTGCAACCCTAGTGTGTGTGTGTGTCTGTGTGTGTTGGGAGTGCGGCTGCTAAATGTCAAGGTCCGGGAGGCGACTGATGCAGAACAACGTGTGTGTGTGTGTGTGTGTGAGTGTGTGAAAGAGACAAATATAAAAAGCTTCAAGTAGACTCTAATAACATAACCATATTGTTTCTTGTACTTAAATATCTAACTTTACGGTCACCATCTGTTTCTTCTTCCCTATCATTAATAATGTATGATTTGCAAAATACCTATATAGCCTACATCACATATGTGATGTAAGGGTATTTTGCAAATACCTATCATTTACAAATGATAGACACACCGAGGATGCCTGATCTATGGTCTAGGGTGACCAGACGTCCTCGGATTTAGGGGAAAGTCCCCGTTTCAGTTGTCTGTCCCTGACCAAATACAGAAGTAAAAATCTGCCTCTGTCCCTGTTCTGTTTTTAAAGACACAACATTAGGTTTTTCAATCAGATTGATAGTCAAACTGGAAATGTCCCTGTTTTTCTCCCTTTTTGGGAATTGTGTTCCCAGTTTTGATCTCGGACGTGTGGTGAATTTATATCATATCAGAATA
The DNA here is from genome assembly GCF_013103735.1 of Etheostoma cragini. Taxonomy (NCBI): domain Eukaryota; kingdom Metazoa; phylum Chordata; class Actinopteri; order Perciformes; family Percidae; genus Etheostoma; species Etheostoma cragini. The sequence continues at coordinate 11,075,868 of NC_048407.1, read as the reverse complement.
TTCTATTATTGTTAAGCCCACTATGAATTTTAAAATACGCCTAACCATGTGTCCTGTTTCATAGCTACATGTATGACCTTTGTAGCAAAAAAAACCATGAAAATCAGTTTTGTATTCAGTGAGATTGATTAATTTAACGCGCTGACAGCTCATTTCACCTCCCAAACACATTAAACTGAGTGGAGCGGGTTACCGGTCCAAGATGGCGGTCCCAAGTTTCGTCAGCGCCGTCAGGCAGTAGCGGTCTATGCGGCGTCTGCTCTTTATTATGTCTATGCTCAACACGCTCAAAACGCCCAAAACGCGACGCCGACAGATTTGCCGCTCCTTGCAGCTGAGAGAAGCCGGCTTCCATTGAAAATGAATGACTTCCGGTATCTTTAGACGCTCAAGTCGGTGGCGGTGTGAACGTACGGTCAGTAGCCGCATTTTTTGAATTTCACACAGCTAGCTAACTGTCCGACATGGTGTGTGTGTGTACACTTGTGGTAGCTAGCCAGCCTAGCCTAGCTAAGACATGCGGCTAGCTAGCTACATAATTTAATTCACGTTTACAATAAAAAAGTCAGGTTTGGTTGAAATAATGTAAACGTCTATAACGTTAAAAAAAAATAGTCATAACTACTTACTTTGGACAGCTGCTTACAACGCCTTTGCTTTCTGGGTTGAAGAAGAGTGAGTGATCTGCCTAACTCTATTCTGCAATTTGTCAATAAAAAAAAAACTTTGGAATATGTAAAAGTCCATACATTTATTTGAGATAATAATGAACATGGTTTGGAAGTTTGTTTTTCTCTAATGTTTTAGCATACATTATCCCTTCTTAGATTATCTGTTGAAAACATGTGGTATTTGACAGTTGAAAACACATAATCAAACTGTCCGTCCTAAACTACTTAGTTAAAATCACGTCGTAAAACACCGACCGACCTATATTCAACCAGATTCCAACGTTGAAAGACGTTTCCCTCCATGTCACCTTGGGGGTTCCATATGTAAGAGAGTTAGCTGTGATGGGGTGGCAGGAGAAGGACCAAGATGCAGGTTGGCGGGCAAACACAGGCTCATTTATTGAAAACAAAAGAGCAAACCACATGGGCAAAAAAC
>NC_048407.1:11053148-11074661 GCF_013103735.1 Etheostoma cragini | reverse complement strand
TTCAGAGATGCTCTTCTGCCCACCTTGGTTGTAACGGGTGGTTATTTGAGTCACTGTTGCCCTTCTATCAGCTCGAACAAGTCTGGCCATTCTCCTCTGACCTCCGGCATCAACAAGGCCTTTCCGCCCACAGAACTGCCGCTCACTGGATGTTTTTTCTTTTTCGGACCATTCTCTGTAAACCCTAGAGATGGTTGTGCGTGAAAATCCCAGTAGATTAGCAGTTTCTGAAATACTCAGACCAGCCCTTCTGGCACCAACAATCATGCCACGTTCAAAGTCACTCAAATCACCTTTCTTCCCCATACTGATGCTCGGTTTGAACTGCAGGAGATTCTCTTGACCATGTCTACATGCCTAAATGCACTGAGTTGCCGCCATGTGATTGGCTGCTTAGAAATTAAGTGTTAGCGAGCAGATGGACAGGTGTACCTAATAAAGTGGCCGGTGAGTGTATATGCCAATTTATGGGGAGAAGTAATGCATTAGCCTTGTCACTATTTTTTACAGGGGTATGCCAAAAGCCCTGTCAACATACTGTTATTTATTTCTATTAAAGTTAAATATGATGGCATTGCAAAGGATATACTGTATATAATGGTCAACAAATAACATACACAGTATAGTATATAGTTTGCAAACATATAACCAATTAGAAAATTGCCTGAAGAAATATAAAGTCTTGTCAGGGGTAATTGAATGAATCAATCACCAAAAGCTATTCAACACATCAGGCGTTTATTTAAAATCGGAGATTTGAGCATTGAGTCTGTAGGACTTCATGTTCAATGGTCTCTAAATAGAAAAAAAACTCAGCGTATATTTGATCAACCAGTTCCAGTAACCTAATTTGCCAAGTGCACATTGCCCATTACCATGCACTTTTCTGCTTAATTTAATGTGTAGTAGAAATGTGGCAATTTCAATCTTAGAGAGATATTACTGACAGCTCATCATCCAGGCAGAAAAGCAGTTCAGTAAATCAGTGACTTCATCATCCTGGTTGTCCAGGCATTCAATCTGAAATGATACCAACGAGGCAGCAGGGCATTGTGGGAAGTGCAGAGCGGTCTAAAGTCAGTGGCAGTGACTGAGTGACATTACACATTTCCTTAAATGGACAACTGTCAAACTACCACATCAGAATTAACCTGAAAAATTGCAATCTCAAACTTTAGCCATTTGAAGCCAATCTAAAACACTGTATTCCTCAATTACCTGTTTGAAAATATGGGTTCTCTGAAAGGAATTTAGCTCTACCTGCTGTTCACATTGTAAACTACACGTGTTCTGTCCCTTCTGCTGAATGGATGCATGGCAATCACGTATATCTGAAATAAATTGTCACAAAAGGTTACTGCGTACATACTGTACGGCTCCTTTCAGGACAATGCTATTAATAAAGCATGCATCTTCACAAATTACCTGTGGAATGTAAAGTTTATGTTTGGAGATCCATTGGTGCCAATTGTATATTACCTGTTAGGAATTGAAAATTTGAGTTTCTAAAACAGTTTTTTTAAGTAAGTAAATCACAGTGAATAGACATAAATGAGCCTTTGGGAAACTAATGCATGAAAAAATAAATACCAGGATGAAAAAATGACTTGTGTGCAACATGCTTTGTATTGGTTGGAGTATTGATACACCCCACCTTTAAACTGATGCTACAATAATCAGTCACCCAAAAACCAACATCCTCAAAAGAGCATTTGAAACCTGTTGCTGTTGTCTCCTGTTGGAGACAAAAGGAGTGTAAGCAGAGAGCTCCAGTCCGCAGGACTTTAGCAGTGGTGAGAAGAAAAAAATAGACTTTCTAGTGTTTACGTCTACCTGGTTGTGTAGTATGGTTTGACATTTGTCACCTGTTGACAGGCCAAAAATGTTGCACAAACAGGCGCAAAGTGCCTACTTGTCAGGAAGGCAAACTGTGCTTAGCCTTAAAGTGAGCTTTGACTTTAGGCTGACCGGGTCATTGTGACAGAATGTCAAAGCAAATGAGTGTTTGACCTGTAGCTTGTGGAGTTTAGTCTCTCTTTGTAAAACGTATTGACCCCGCCATTAAAGGAGCTCTAAGTGATGTCACGCATGTTTTAGGCTAGAACATTTGTTGTCATGTACAGCAAACACCTCCTCACTATCTGCGAGCTGCCTGTCCCCAGAACACACAGTAAAAAAAACATGGTCCGTGTAGACAGCCCAGAGTCTACAAACAACAAAAACAAACTGCTCACCCGCACCGCAAAGCTACACCAACAGTGTTCCAGCCAATAGCGGACAAAAAGGATTTGGGGGTGGGGGTGGGGGTTGGGGCGCGGAAGCACCAGAGAGGAGGGGAGGAGATAAGGAGGAGGGAGGGGCACGCTAGTCTTGTTTTGTTGAAAAAAGCTTTGAACGTCAACGACAAAAAACGTCACCCAACATAGCTTAGAGCACCTTTAAGATGAATTAAACAGTATAATTCCGAGCACATCATGGATGGAATTCATTTATTTATGATATCCAATATGCTCAAAATAGGGATTGTAGAATGTATACAATATTCATTAAATCAAACTTAAACCGATCCTAAACAAAATTCAAAAAAACTAAATACATAGCGTTTGTTGTTTGTCTTGGTTTCTTCTACTCTGATTAAATACGTGGACAACCTTCCTATACTGATTGTTTACAGTGGTAACACGTAGCGTGATAAAAGGAATACAAAGGATGTTTTAGGCTATGTTCAAAGACTTGAAGTTGGAGACTTAAAGCTCTTCTGTCTTTGCGGAATATCATGATCATGTCATTATTATCAATCATGACTGTGACACTTGGTGTTTGAATGAATTTAATGCCAGCAAAAAATGGTATTGTGTTAAACATCACAGGAGTTGTTTCCATAAACTAAAGTAAAAAGCTTCATAATACTTATTTACAGTTAGATTGATTACAGCAAAACCTACATAGCAGCTCTATTTACAGGTTTAAACATTGCAATTCTAAAATAACTATATTCTTTACTCTATTTTATTTTTTGTAATCAGCCATATGCACAGTTTAACATGCAGAAAATTGAAAAACTCTTGAAAAACTGGCAAGCCATGACGTTTCAAAGTAAAAGTAATAAACATGTTCTACTGTTCAAAAGCTAAAATATTCTAGTCTTTGGGCAGCAAAAAAAGATTATGTAATAAAACCAATACATTTATCACAGAATATTTGTGTTGAGCTATTTAAAAAGGACGGTTCCGGCGCAGATTGAACCTAGTGGTTAATAACATATGGGTACCTACTCGACCGTGCTCTGGGATATCTATTCATGCTATTCAAGCGTGACTAGTTCCAGCGCAAATCCCTAATTAGTTTATGACGCTAGTCGTCGCGTAAGTGTGTTAAAAAAAAAAAAAAAAAAAAAAAAAAAAAAAATGAAATAACAAGGCTCGAAATAGCACCACACTTCCACTGTAGCATAATGCCCTAAGTGTAAACCGAAGCACTGAGAACTTAGTAATTGTACAGACATTTTATTAAAGAGATTTATAAAGTTCATAAAGACAGTACCGCTCGGTATTCAGGCAGGCGCCATCTTTGGAAAACAGTCACCAAACGCCTTGCTTGAGCCATTTTACTGCTTACTGGTTTACATGTAGCCTTGTTAGTGGGTTAGAAATACTTTTGCGTACCCCGACGACTAGCGTAATAAATTATTTAGGGGTTTGCGCTAAAACTGGTCACATTTTAGTAGCATGATCCCATATCCCAGAGAACGGTCGACACGGTACTCATATGTTATTAACACTCTAGGTTCATTCTGTGCCGGAACCGTCCTTTAACATATCCATGCTGCGGTGATATTTCTAGCATTCAAAAAGAAAAAAGGACACTGATCCAGCAAATTACAATGGCTATATCCTACATTGCTTAATCAATAATTTTGGCAATAATTAAATTAGAAATGCACTCTACTAATTTGTAGGAATATCATCATAATAAAAAAATGCCCTGACTGATGCATAGTTTCAAATGGCCGTCCCTTCAAGGTTGCAAAAGTAAGGCGAAATCTTCCCTGTTTTCAAGAGGAAAAAAGTTCCTTCATACTTCAAACTTAAGGCTTTCTGCGTCTGAAAGAAAGAAAACAAATAATACGAGAGTTTATAATGCTCATTTTAAATCCAAGGCAATTGCTGAAATCTTATATACCATGGTAAACAGGGCATGCAAACAAATATGCTTTTATTGTCTTACTTTTGATACCAAAGGCTTGAACTTGTGCTTGCCACTGGAGGCTAACGGGGAGGAGAAAAAAAGTTGAAAAGGGGGGACCGTGCACGCAAACACGCATCAAATTATCCAATTTATGTTACATTTTGAATTCTATGAATAATAATCTGCAAAAGACCCTAATTATTGATACCTAAGGATGTGTTGAAGAATATTAAAAACAATCATATGGTAATTACACACTAAAATGACTAGATTTTTTACATTCATGTCTTATTTGTTGAATATTTAGTTTAACTAAGAGCTTACCCTGTTTTCTACGTCCTCGATTTGAGCTGCTCCATCTCCAGACCCTGAGCGCCTCTTGCGACTGAAACAAAACACATTAGGGTTGTCCAACTTGAATTCATTTTTTTACAAATTACTCACAATATCGAATAGTGTAATTAGAATGTGGAGTAATCAGACATTAGCCACATGGCAGTGTGCTACCCACTCGGCCCGTTATAAGAGCTAATCTGCACATTTCTGCGTTAATCAACCACCAGAAAACGGGGCGAGTAGCCTACAGAGACAATCTCACATTTAGCCGGGCTCTGGACTATTTGTGTGTGTGTGTGTGCAGAAAGAGAAAGAAAAAACATTTTAGAGTTTTCTTTTTCGTCACCGATATATATACATAGAATGTTGACATCACCACAATTCAATGACGACACTGTTGTCTCTCGCCTTGTCGTTAATGAGTTTAACACTTCAGCAGAAGTGTTTTCTATAAGGTTAGTGGTTTGGCGGTTAACGTAGTAGTATGGATTTGATTTGCAGAGTATGTTGCCGACGGCAATGTTATTAGTATTACAGTTGTGAACAGAATAATAGCATTTAACATGATAATTTATACCATGATGTTTGCACCACCATGCTGCATGTCTTCACAGTGTACTGTGGTACTCAGTGCATGGGGTCGTCGGACAAACTGTCTGTGGCTCCTAGACCCAAAAAGAACACTTTTGCCCTCATCAGTCCACAGAATGTTGCACCATTTCTCCTTTGGCCAGTCAATGTGTCCTTTGGCAAATTTCAACCTATTCAGCACGTCTTTTTTTCCAGCAGTGGGACTCTGCGGGGGGGGGGGCTTCTAGCTGGTAGCTTTGCTTCACACAGCCTTCTTCTGATCCTGACTGTACTCACAGGTAACTTTAAGTCTTCTCTGATTTTTCCTGGAGCCGATCATTGGTTGACCTTTTGCCACTTTGGCTATTCTTTGATCCATTTGAATGGTAGTTGACCGTTTTTCACCACGTCGCTCAGGCTTTGGATGCCATTTGAAATAATTTAAGCTGAGCAGCCTATAATTGTCTGCAATTCTTTATACGTTTTCCCCTCTCCAAATCAACTTTTTAATCAAAGTCCGCTGTTCCTTTAGAGCAATGTCCGGAACAACCCATTTTTCTCAGTATTTCAGTGTGAAGTGTACAATAACTAGCATGCACAACATTTACTTCCTACGCCATAATTGACACCTGTTTCTTCACAGAATCAATCATCTCACTAATTTAACACAACACTTCTATTATCTTGAACATGCCCCTTTCAATTACACAGAATGAGCAGCATGGATGTCATGACTGTTGCATTTGTTGGTTTTCTATGACTCTACAACACTTAACTTAAATTATTTGCCATGTAGAAATATCACTTCTACCAAAAAAATCATGATTTATAAGGTTAGTAATGTTGGATTGCTATTATTTTGAACACAACTGTACACACACTAATATAGAGGTGTCTCTCTTTATTAGATAGATGACCGAGATAATAGTGTAGATTTATCCCTAACTGCTCATTTACAAAGGAACTCACCATTGCACAATGTATGAACTTCTTGACTTGCCTACACCATATATAAGAAATACAGATTAATTGGTTGCAATTTGTCTTTCAGTGTATTCAATTCAACTAATCCTTTTATTTAAAACAATGTTTGGTTCCTTTTTCCTCCACTCATCATTTAAGACATACTGTACAGCTTTTTTTCAGTACCTAATGTTTCTAAGTCCATATCAAAAGAAGCTTTTATGATTAACCCTCATGTGGTCCTCGGGTCAGATCAAGGTTTTTTATAACTACCCAAATAACATGACTGATTCCACACAACGCTCTTTGGCAAGTACAAATCTCTACTTTCATTCATTTTGGGGTGTATTATTCATTTTCATAGCATCTGAAAAAAAAGTTGAAGTGGTTTTGAAATAGTATTGAGTAAAAGTTTACATATTCCAGTCTGTGATTATCTATCAACATACATTCCTTTAATTTTAGTTGAAATAATTCCTAATTTTTGCTTTTCTAACTCAAACATTAGGTATAGTTTCAAATAAATAGGGTTAATTGACCATAAATTCCAAAAATAACTGTAAAACTAAAGTTAATAAGTTAGTGTTACGTAGTGTTAAAAACATCAAAAAAATGACAAACATTGAAAAATGCAACAAAAGTGAGGAAAAAAGGGACAAAAACATAAGAAAAAGTTTTTTTTAAATGATAAAAAGCCTCAACAAAATTGATGAATTTCGTTTTTTGGAGGGGAAGACAACACAGGGGTTACAGCCCTTCCCAGTAAATATTCGCTCCATTTCATCTTTCTCCCTTTCATACTAACTGTAGATGCAGACTTTACCACCCTTCTAATTTGATCTCATTCCTCCCTCTTCTCTCTATACTGAACCACTTAATCTCACTGACATTTTACAGTACTGTTTGGATATATTCTGAATGATCATGTTACGATCTGTTTCTGAATGATCATGTTATGATCTATTACTTGTTCTGTGGTAATTGTAGGCTCTGTGTGTTTTTGTTTTATTTGTGTCTGTTTTGTTTATCTTGTTCGTATATGTGCAATGTGTTTTATTTTGGTATGTTGTTCAGGACTCCCTCAAAAACAAGAGTGCATCTCAAGGGGTTATCCTAATTATATTATAATTATAGCTTTTAACGTCGATTTGATTAAGAAAAGAACTAAAATATACATTTTTGCGGCAGGGTTTTCACCAGGTTTTTTCTTCAGTGTATAGTATAAGTATAAAACTGTTTTTTTTGGCTTGTATTCATATTTTATCCTTCCCCAACTGTAACCACTTCCCTGTGTTAATGTGTAAAGAGGGCAAAACTAGAGCAAGACCAATAAAGCTGTTCTATATACAAGCATTACTGGAGTTTTGAACTTCTAGACATCTTTACCCTCTCCATGCACATGTGACATGTCATCAGATACATTAAAACACACAAAGAAATATCACAACATGTAGTACTTGGGCAAATACGATACCTTGATGCTATTGAGCACTCTTTTAGCGTCTCAATGTCAGTGAACTGCACAGCTTGTCCTCCGCCTCTGGTCTTAAAAACATTGCCCTGAGAAAGTCAGAATGGAAGAAAAAAAAACTCAGAATACAGGAAAAAACACATATTCAAAATCAACAGCTAAAATAAGAGTAGTGTCCCAGTAATATATGAAATAGTGACATCAATGTGACATCATACAGAAGTTGAAATAGCCAAAGTCATGCAAGGCAGAAAATAATCAGTCTCAAATTAAGCAATTATGCAGTTTTACCTTGATCAATTTGGTCGCGATTTCCCCGTCTGAGGCAAGCTCTTGATGTCTAAGCACATACTTGTGGCATTTAGACAGAGCTTTCTCGTTTGGGGTCGACACCTTGATTGCATTGGGAATGATTGGCTGCATGACAGTGTCTAGGTCCAAATTAGAGGCTGGTTTGTGGTCTACCCATTTCTCCCCACCCGCAGAGTGTGAGCGCCTGTGCGTTGGATGAACCGGAGGGGCCGTCTGGTGATCCCAGTGTAAGAAAGACAAACCAGGAAGTTATTCACAGGTGACACCAGTAGGGACCATTTAAAGTTTGTCGGGTGTTAGTAGTGAAGGTTGATGATTATAGAGGGTGCTAGCTTGTGTTGAAAATTAATGTACTACTGGAAGTCAGAGAGGGACTGGGCATGTCCTACTTAAGAGTTTTAAATATTCATCTTTAGAATTTCAGGGAGAATAAGTATTTCCATGGTGTTGTAGTCCTCTGTCTGTAAATTCAAATTACATCCCAAACAAACAATACCCTGGCCTTCCAGCAATACATATTTCCATAAACTAACGAACGCTGCAGTGACAACAGCCCAGTAGAATAAATACAAAATGAACATGCAAAGCAGTGCAAAAGTAGTGTGATAATGGGTCTAGCAATTATAACTACATGCAAACAGAATAGAAATGTATACAGTGAAAACATTAGATTATTATAAGGATTATTCTGTTTGGGTCCCGACATACTGAGCGGGTCAGTTAGGAACTCCACTTTTACTTGGTGCTCCTAATATAAAGTTTTGTATGGCCTGCTGTGGTTGGAAGAGTTAATTTCAACATGGTCGTGGTTAAAGTCAGCCTGATAATCAGAGTGACATTTGTCATTTCAATTCATTAATCATTTATTATTTGAATCGCTGAAAATAATCTGAGATGTTGGCAGCAATTCAGAAGTCGGGGGTCAGGCTAGGTAAAACTATCAAACAATACAAATCAAATCAAAGGCATGAGTTGGACCTCAACTAAGTACTGTACATATTTTGTAAGAAGCCAAGTATCTCAGTATGGAACTGCAGGTTTCAATTTGGTGGTGTGGTCCTCGTGTAGAGTCATATCATTTCTAACTCTAAGTAAAAGGTTGCAGTGCACATGTACAAGAGGATAAACAAAACCAATATGCGGATATGCCACGTCAAATCACTCCATGCAGAGACCAACCAAGTTCCAACATTGCAGTTCACTTCAATTCAAACAACTTTATCCCCAAAGGGCAATTCAGTTATATGGTAGAGTCCAATGATCATTTTGGTTTTGTTAAGGCTCTGACACACCGACCCGACAACCGACCGTCTGCAGAAAAGGCAGTCGGACTGATCAGTCGGCTCCCCGAGGTCAAAAAAGTGTCTCACACACCAAAGAGACACTGACTTGAGTGTAGGTTCTGCTCGTGCGTGAGACGTAATACGTCTGCATAACAGCAGGCGACGCTAATCTGTATTGTCGCCCAAAAATTGAAAACTGGAAATGACGGAACATCTCTCTAGACCTAGTAAACACAGAGCACGCTGTCGTCAGTCATTGTTTTCATCAGAGAGTGTTGACAGTAGTCAAGAAGGATCGCTGTTGATATTACTCGCTGAACAGAAGAAAATACAATGGCAAGTAATAAAATACTGGCATTGTCAGCTCCGTTTTTCTTGAGCACTGATTCGCTAGTCAAGGGCTAGCCCTCCACCAATCATATTGGGCATTGAGTCAAAATGAAGGCCGACGGCTCATCCGCCGGATGATGGCCCGGAACACACCGGACAGACTCGAGTCACCGACCTCGTCAGACTGTCTAAAGGACGATAATCGGGTTTGTGTGTCAGCACCTTTAAGTTTATTTTTCCTTACCCATTTTGGTGTACTTTTTATGAATACCTGAGTAATAAACGTGCATCACTCTTTTAAAATGTGCAATACTGCTGCTGCCTTGACAGCTTTTTCTGGGATAAACAGGTGTTTGTGTGTGTTTATTTTTGTGGCGATAGTCTGTTTTTGTCATTTTAAGTGGTGCTACTGAAATGTGTGACGATACAGTACAATGAAAAAACTATTCTAGAGAGCAGTTTGCAATAAGCAGAAAGAACTACAAACATGATATAACTACTGCTACTAGAGGATGAAGTTGGAAGGATTAAGAAGCAAGACAGATCAGTGTGCCTTATAGTCCGGATAAGAGAAACCCCAGCCTACACTGATGCAGCGCTTCTACTCGATGCATTTCTAAAAACAAGCAGACATCTACTGATAACATTACAGGTGCAGTTCTACACTAAGGCAAGGCGCAGAGAAAAACTAAACACATCCTGAAGGACATCTAGGCTCTAACACACAAACTAACCCTTGTGCCTGCCTCTAGGTCGAGCCCATCGACAAGAGTCGTAGCAGGGGCACCAGTGTCTGTAGCCAATCGCTGGCCTCTCCTGCGACCCACGCTGCTGGTGCCGTGGCATTGGACGGGAGTCCGGCTCCTAGCTTGGCTGCTTGAGTCTACAGGGAACCTGTGCTCCCAGTCAGAGATGCAGGAGGCTACTGAGGGATAAGCTGAGGTGGAGGAGGTGGGGTACGCGTCCTGAACTGCCCTAACATTGGCTGGATTTTGGTGTGAGGGAGTTTGGCTGAAGTCCTGAAAAGTGATGGGATGGGCCAAGCATTGTGGATGTTAGGGGCTCAAGATGAACAGAAATACAAAACATAGTAATAGCGTTGTGTAGAGTAAGCATCGAAATCTCATATAATTCATGATTAACATTTTCACAAATGATGATTAGCAGCATGCACAATTTAACATTAAATAAACTTTCATAAGAGAGTGATGCAGTGCACACTACAGGGAGTGTTACAGAGTAACTAACTTACATGAAGTGGTGATGGCGAGGCAGACCTATTCTGGCCCGTGCAGTGATCTCGCTGCCGTGAGGGCCTCTCAGGTTTCTCTGGGCGCTCGGTGGGAAAGCCATCGTTGCCACAGCTACTGCTCTCTGTAACAATGGCCTTGAGCTGTTTCAACTTTTCATCCTTCACCCACAACTTGTTCTGCATCTCCAGCTGCTTGGCATTCACTCGCCTCTCCTAATTCGAAAACGCCAGTGGAAAACAATCAAAGAACGGTGTCATCATCTACTCCAGTCTCATCATCTAATTCAATACGAAAATTACTGAAATGTAGAAATGCAGACTACACAATGCACAAGCAAAAACCTCTCGGTTTTTCCATGCACAAGGAAGAGTAATCTTACAATGTTTTGGTGACTTTTCTTTTACATGTTTAGCAGGGACTGTGTGTCACACAAGGCTACGAACAAATGAAGAAGTCAGCATGGCACAAACAGCTCCATTGATGCAAATTATTGACAAGTATGTGCTAGCCCTCAATATACAAACCCCAAAAATAGTAGGGTTATTGTAGATACATCCACTTACACACTCCTTCTCCCACTTGTGTTTGGTGTCTGTGACCATGCCCTGCATTTGCTGCTCCATGCGCCTCCTCTCTGACAGCTCTCTCTGTAGCCGTTGCTCCCTGGTCTCCAGCTCCTGCTGAAGTGAGCGTTTGTCATGCTCATACATGTCCGTTGTCTTCTGCAGGATATCGACCTGAAGAGAAGGACCAGTTGTGCGAGAAAAAAAAGTCAAAACAGTAACTTCAAGCTTTAAAGTAACAAGTGAATTCCCACATCATTACTAGTTTAGGCGTGTATAGAATTTTTTTTACCAAATGTAGAAAAGAGTAGAATAAAATAGATCTCTAAGTGAAGGAGACACCTTGTATTCCAGGGTTTTGGATTTTTTCTCTAATCGCTCTAGCTCTGTCCTCTGGTTGATGAGGACTTTTTCTTTCTCGCTCAGTTTGCTTCGCTGATCGTGGAGGAGCGTCTCCTTTGCGTTGAGCTGACTGTCAAACTGCTCAATCATGCCCTTCAGTGTAATGGCTGTAGGAGAGAACACATCATTGTTAGAAGGTAAACATTTGGCCCGAGCTGGTTTTTAAACTTTACTTCAAAAAGATAGAAAATTGATCCTCCAAATTAATACACTACGTGACCAGGCCATACCGCCTACACCAATTCAGTGAGTAACAAGGAGTAGGCTTTCCAGTAGCACACTAAATAAGCCAGAGTTTGAATAAACAAGTGCCCATTTACAAAGTGCCTGAATGGGACAGTTTTATTAGCGTGTTGTATTGCTGCTTGCAGGAGAACCACTGATCCAAACCACTGCAAACTCCACACTCTCCTTTGTCGGGTTCTGAGCAATACACCTGCCGCGACATAGTTGCGTCACATACCCAAGTCGCGGCTACTCAGTCAGAAACATCGGCTAAATACTTTCTGGTTCATAGGAAAAAACACTTGGAGCAGACTTTACCATTAGGCAAGGTTGGTAACTGCCGGGGGGGGGGGCCTGAGGTAAATAGCCCATAAACAGCTATAGATTAGATTCCAAGTATTAGATATGGAAAATTTTGAATGTTACCGTTCAAATTCATTGTACCCCAAAATAATTTACAGAATGCCCCCCAAACTAAAAAAAAACATTTTCACTAGGCCTACTCCTTTTAACCCCGGAATATAAAAATTTTCCCAGTTAGAGAAAGGGTTAAGAAGGAAAATGCTGTTTGCATAGGACCCTTGTTGAATGGTGCTCAACTCCAACTGAATTTATGTTGGGCTTTTATTGTGAAGGGTAGAACTGGAAGAAATGATGCTAGTGTGCACTATGGGAGTTAATAAAAGATGTGTTGGCCTTCTTGGTTCATCATGGTTCAGATTACGGAGCCCCTTTTTAGTTTTATTACCCCCCCATTTTCTACAGGATACGTAACGGCTGCGGATCTGCTCCGGAACGCCGTCGGAGTCATTAGGTTTCCATTAAAGTCAACGTGTTCATTTCCACGCACAGCGAAACGGCTGCGCCCCGACTCCGTCCAGGTTCGGCGATCCGCAGCCCTCCGAAGAAGATACAAAGAGCTTCTATTTTTGCCGGATGCTGGAGAGCTCCGCAGCAATTCAGCACACGGCAGACAGGAAGTCGAGCACAGAAACATAAAAATAAATTAAACATTCGCTTAATTAACAAAATAAAATAGATCCTTCTCAAGGCGGATCATAATTCCCTGCACTACACCTTGAAAACACAGCACAGAGTTGTTTCCTCTCTACTCCTCTGGATGGAAACAAACTGTTGTTGTTTTTGAGGTTCTATTCAACATAAATTTGCGAGCTCTCATGGGTCCTCGAGACTTCAGCTGTCAGTCACGGCCGCAGCCGTTCGGCTACAAATCAGGACCTGGTGGGTGTTGACGGACGGCGGAGCACGGAGACAACGCGCAGCGGAGCCAATCCACAGCCGTTACTCATCCTGTGGAGATTGGGGGTTACCTTCGGCTACAGCAGTGTGCACACAATAGCTCCGACGGCTAACTTAGCTTGTTACTTTAGTAAACGTCTTTGTCAGCCCTAACGTCCCACGAACAATAGTACACAGTGGCATCCATCTTTACTGTCGTACGCCAGCGTGCTTTGTGTGGCGTTTTGTTATTTTGCCCGTGCATGACGGATAACCGGAGTGCTGCCGGAGCGACAAAGACTCCTGCCTTTTATAGATAGAAAATTACAAATAAAATACTGATGCATCATGATTAACTGAATAAATTAATTCATTCATTGCTGCCGGACATCATAAAGTAGGTCCTCTAGGAACAAGAGAATTATTTGTGGCGTAGAAAATGGGCCTGTACCAGTTTTGTTGAACTGCTCGGTCAACATCAGACGGACACGATGCCTCGTTTCCAGGACCTCGATCAGGCGGGGCAACGTCTGATCATCAGCTGGGTCCACCAGCTCACACCGAGGCATGGCTGGAAGGCTTTCCATCAGCTGATTCAGCAGAGCTTGGTCATCGACTGTGTGAGTGAGAACAAGTCATGGAAAGGTTTGTGTGTAATAAGTGAAAGTAAAACAGGAACGATTCTGAAATGCATCTCCGACGTGTAAGAATACAGCATGACATATGCACAATGAGCTAGTACTGGATATTTACAGGCATTACTGGGACCTCCTTGCTCTTCTAGGCGACGAGACAGCTCATCCCTAAAGACACGGTTTCTGTGCCTGCGTCCTGCAGCAAGGGCACAAATAGTCCGGTCAACCGGCCGCGCCACCTCCACCTCCTGGGTCATCTCTGCAAAGCGCATGACCAGCTGCAACACATTCGATGTTAAACCATTAGAGATACACTCCCTAACTTCCCTAAAGCACCCAGCAGCACTACAAATCAAATGCTGATGTTTTGAAAAACAACCATGAAATATGTATCTATGATGAAATGTGTATAATGTGGGACATGGTGTTATATATTTAACCCTCCTGTCAAATTTTTCATTGTGGTTTGATTGCAAACCAACCTCAAGATAAAAAGATTTTCTTCTGGGAAAGCAAGTCATATTAGATAAGATTTTACATTCAAGCCATTTTGCATCACAAATGCAATGTCTTACCATAGTTTCATCATAATCATCAGCCTTCGGGTTGACACACACTATCATCCGGACTTTTCCTTCTCCATCAAAGTAGTTTTTAAACAGATGCGTAACTTTAGAGTCCCTGTATGGCACCATCTGGAATCAAATAAAGGCTCTGTGAAGCTGCACCTACTAAAAGAAATGACCAATGATAAGAAGATAATTGTCATATACATGATAAAATACCAACCTTATTAGTTCCACACATCTGGTTTTCCCGTAGGACTTCCATGCATGTGCGCAGTGTCATCAAGGACTGGTTAATGTTACCTGTTAATGAGACATTACTAGACACGTTTGGTGCCTGAACAAACATAACTTAATACATTGAAATTCTGCTGGATGCAGAGAAAAAAACCTATGCAATGATGTTTAGCAGAAGCTTCAGTTTAGAAGAATGAACTGACCTGCTTCACGGAGACGGCTTCCCTCTGCTCTGGTTCGGCTGGTGCGTTCACTGCCCGCCAGATCAACCAGACACAGCTGGCTCACATTCACCTGGTTTTTGTCCTGCAATTTAATAACACGTTGTTAGCGTCACCAAACGTCGGCAGGAATCCTTTGTGATGTGTACGTATTTGTCACAGCCTGATTAGCTTCCACTGAATATCAGAAAGAATTCACTGGCAGTCTTTGAATAAACATACAAAAAATGAAAATTGTTTTCCAATATATAGGTCTGGGGCTGCATGTCACCTGTAGAATGTGGTCCCCATCAGCATCAAGCGGTGCCTGGGCCAGCTTTACTGTGAACACACTGTGCGAGCGACTAGATTCACGGTTAAGTTGTGTGTTGGCTATCCTCCTCTTCTTTTGCCCTGGAGACACACAGCAAGGCATCATTAAGAACTGTAACAATATAAGTCACATCTATTCCTTATAAAGTCAACAGAATATTCCTTTGTCCATTTTTTATTGACGATATGAACGGTGAAATCTTAATAATGGCCACTTGAAGCTATAGCTCAAAACTGAAATCCCTGCACAAACGTAACAATGAAAAGTCATGGCTGCCTCTTTATACGCATTGCAGATACAGACGTTTAGTTTAACTCTTTAACAATCATCCCGTTAAAGTACTTTAATGGTTTCCATCACAGGAAGAGACAAAAAGTTATGAATAAAAACAAGTTAAAAACCTAACAGTGTCCAACTTTGCAATTCAAATTGGTCGGCATGTAAGGGGAATCCACATAACACAAAACATAATACAACGCAAGTTATTATAATTACTCACCCTTCCAAAAAATCCCAAACGCCTCCTCTGTAGATTTGACCTCAACTTCTGTGCAGCCAGCCACGTACATGTTATGATTCTGATCTTCCCGGAGAATCTTGGATTGTGGCGCTCTGAAACAAGATAATGAAAAGAATCCCCATAACGTAACACACATTATGTGTCGCTTAAGTAAGACAAGCAGCAAAAGTTAAGAAGACAAATGCTTGATGTTAGTGTCAACTTTATATAAAAATTTAAAAAACACAATCTATGAAGACACATACAGGGGTAAAGACTAGGGGTGTAACGATCAGAGCTGGGCAACATATTGATATATCGGTATCGTGACTAGATATCGTCTTAGATTTTGGTAGATCATAATATGGCATAACTGGTGTCTTTTCTTGGTCTTAAAGGCTGCATTACAGTAAAGTGATGTCATTTCCTGAAAATACCAGAGTGTTTTATTATTTGCCTTTTCCCACTTAATCATTATATCCACATTACTGATGATTATTTATCAAGAATGTCATTGTGTAAATATTTTGTGACAGCACCAATAGTCAACACCATATTCTTGCGGTATCGATAGAGGTATCTGATCAAAAATATCACGATATATGATTTTCTCCATATTGCCCAGCTGAAGTTTGGAGCCACTTTGGTTCCCTTGTAAGTTATGAGGGTGACAGCAAGAGAGTGGTGGATAAAAAAAACTACGGTATGTCACATCTGCTACACGAGAATAGGCTACTCAAGTAAGAATTCTACAAACATGTCAACTCATTTACACCAACGTGTCAATAACTGGAACTAGAAACAAGAAGCAACACACGCTACAAACTATCCCTGCAGCCTATAAGCAGCAACTTCCTGATTCACACTGGGCAATAGGCATCAATGTGGCGATTGATACATTTAAAGCCGTGGATATGAGACAAGACCCTACTCTGTACTGGAAAACGCAGGTTTTAGGAACATGGTTAAAGTAATTTAGGACTGTTACACTATTTCTTCACGAGCCCATTTCCATACCGTAAATCTTGCTTTGTACAAAAAAAGCCCAAATATAGAACCAATTGTCTGAAGCACGGCTGGACGTCAAAGGCTACACAAAGACACCTGACTGTAACGTTTCTATTATTAAGGTTTTTGTTTAATATGCTGCTAAGAAGACACCCCAGAAGATAGGTCAAGTATAGCTCTGTCATTGTTCAAAATATAACAGATCATACTTTAAGATGTTAGTTTTAATAAAAAATGTTTTAATTATTTTACCGAACCGGGAATTTTCTGTATCGTTACATCCCTAGTATGACACATGCAAACGGTTTGCTTGAGCCATTCAGGGACGTTGTGTTTCTCTACACTAACAACAGCAACAGCAGGGAGCCAATCCTTGAAGACAACAACCACCAAAATGACACAAAGCAAGAAAGTTACACCAAAGCTTTCTACAGGACTTTGGATTAATAGGAAGGAAATGCACTGATGACCTACGCGATTGCAACTATAGCCAAGTTACGACTACGTATATACAAAGTAATGTTTAATGTACTCTCACTGGCAACGTACACAAACTCATTGTTCCGTACAGGCGGGCCTCCACCGAGCCACCCAACAAAAACAGGATTTTGTGCATTTTGTCAACATAAAACTACAAAGCAAAAAACGTATGTCTCTCAATTAGAGCCCGACCGACATTAAGCATTTCCCAAACAACTTGTCATTTATAATGGCCTGGATCTGTTTGTTACGCGTTTATGGATTTTTTTTTTTAAATATATAAGGGAATATCAGATTTTTAATTAACCAAATATTTGTATCGGTGTAAGCCTTAAAAATCCTTTATTGGTCGGGCTCTAGTCTCAATGAATTTATTCAGTACACACATGAACACAGTCAATGTGGTTAAACAACTACTAAAAACACATTTGTAGATCACATTAGCAGCGAGCTACTGTGTGGGTTCAGTTGGTATATTTCTAGAGCCATATCATGCATGAAAAGCACCACAAATAACATGAATACAAATAAGTGTACCCTTCAACATGACATTAGGTCCATGCACAAAAAGCATGGACTGATTTGAAATCCTGTCCCCTACTTTGGTCTGATGGGGTCAAAAGGAGCATCTTCGAGGAGATCATAGATGTAGTTGTTGTAGACCTCGATGTAGGACACAAAAACGCTGTAACAACCGTCTTCATCCACATTCTCAGATTTACACGCCTCCTCTGAGCTGATCATATCGGCGCACTCTGGGTCAGCCTTTTGTCTAAAAACACAAACCGCAAGAGAAGCAAGGTGATTACCATGCAACGACATGTACTTTGAACTCAGTTCTCTCCAACATTATTAGTCCTCGTTAACTCCATAAATCTTAGAGAAAGTAAATAGAGCTACCTGGAGGATGGCGTTCTGGGTACGGACTGCTGACTGTCTCGCTTCTGTCTCTCCAGGAGAGCATCAACTTGACCCTGGATCTCCATCCCATTTTTGTCATCGGGTTTGAACACCTGAAAAACCAATAAATAAGTATCTAAGATACAAAAAGGCAAGTAAATATCCCACCACTCATTCAAACGACACAACCCAGTAATGAATTTGAGTCTTACAAATCTTTTGGCCTGAACGGGGCCGATGCTGTTGAAGAGCATATCTAGACAGCGAGGGAGGAGTCCACCTTCCCCAGGAGAGCCGGTCATGGTGAAGGTTTTACCGCTTCCAGTAACGCCATATGTAAACAGCAGACCTATGAAGATGGAATATACAAAATAAATCACCACTTTTCACACAGAGGATAAGGGCAGATGTTTAGGATATATTATGTTGATCAGAAAAATAACATATGTTGGGGCGGCCTCTAGCTCACCCAGTAAGAGCGTTCGCCCCACGTTGGCTGAATCCTACAGCGAATCCGACCCTTTGCTGTGTGTAATCCCCCATCTCTCTCCCCTTTCCTGTCTATCCACTGTCGCTTTAATAAAAGAGAAAAGCCCCCCAAAAATAATCTAACGTTTATTTTTTAAATGTATGTGCGCGATTACATGTTTTGTCTGAGCACAATCCAAATCCCAATCCGACTTCAATAATTTAGCATTTATAAAATTTGCTTCTTTTTAAAACTAATTTTCTGTTGAACTAATCCTTTTTAGCACCAGAGAGGACAAACAGTCAATTAATGTGTTTCTTCACGTTTCATGCTTCAAATTACCTTTAAGTCACTTACCATTTTTACAATGAATAAGGTCTTCGATCAAAGGCTTGGCGACATCCTCAAACAGCTCCATTTGAGTGGTATTAATACCAAATACTCTTTTAAAGGAGTACTGTGTCTAAAAGATAAACAAATAATGACATATAGTACATGTGAATAGCATTTAACAGAAAATTAGGTAACAAGAGCAATTATTATTACCATCATGAATTAAAGTTAGTGTCAAAAGGAAGTCTCAGGTCTCTACTGAATACAATTACAACTAGGGATGTAACAAATACAGGTGTAACAGTAAACCACGATACATATGTTGATATCAATTACTGTTTTTTTTTAAAAATATCATTATAATCCCGGTGTGGAACATGTGTGTTTAATCCTTCCCAGCTTTATCCGAGTCCCCTGAAGAACCCGTGCAGGCCCACTGGTTAGCCTACAACGTGCGTTTGTTGAAGTTTGAATCATGGCAGAAGGAGGAGATGACGGCGCTCAGGACATGTATCAGCCCTCTAAGAGGACTAAGTCTGAAGCTTGATTTAATATAGTTATCCTGTCTGCAGAATGTGCAGGTAAAAGGTTGCTAAAGGCATTGAACACTTCTTGAAATACCGCGATAATACCAAAAACCGTGATCATTTTGGTCACTATAACAGTGAGGTTACATTTTCATACCGTTACATCCCTAATTATGACCAAACCACTTGTATGGATTTGTTGAGTATTGTATCATTGTACAGTATCTTCGGAGTAACAGTAAAAACATCCAACCAAATCACAGACTTAATAAAACCACTGGGGTTGTTTGACAAGACACACTAAGTACTGAGAGCATTCAAAAATTTTGATTTGAAAGAATGTGATTAGCTAATTGTGAAGACTGTGATTCATTGAATGTAAATATTGAGTTGAATGTTTGGTGTAACATTTGGTTTAACATTTTTTATTCCTATTTACTGTTTTTTTCACAATATTAACGCTGGACTTATGTTACAAATCACAGATTGTTTTACGGAAACGTCCTATTTTCTGTGTTTTTTTCATTTACTTTTCTTCTTGATCGTAGAAGGTGCAATAGGTAGCAAAAATAATAATGATAATCGAATCGTTATCGCAACATCTGGCAGGAAATCACAGTTAGATCCCCACCCCCACAAATCGTTCAGCCCTAGGTAAGGTCAACTTAAATACTGTATATGACTGGTGGCGTCAGATATTTTTTTTCTGTTAACCTGCTTGTTTAGACAATAGCACTTGAGTGATATACTAGGGGGGGGGGGGACAAAAACAGGTGTAGATTGTCAATTTGCTTTACATGCTCGGATGACTTGCCAAGCGGCAACACACGTACCTCTTTGTATTCTCCATTGCGGTTGGCTTTGAGGCCGTCAGGAGCATGTAGCTGAATAGTGGAGCTGCTGATCATCTCCACACAACATTCCTCATCTTCTGCTCCAAGTGGACGTATACGGCAATATACCTACAAAGATGAACGAACAGATGAGGTCTACTTTGATGAAGCCATCACAACTGGAAGAAATACATTCAGATAAACTTAAATTGAACAAAATATTTTGATGACTCCATGAGCCTATGATGCCAGTCATCAATTCTATGTTTCCGTGATTAAGTCCCCACATGTCTACTTCAACAGAAACAACAAAGTAAGCAGTGGTCACTTACTCCAACAGGATCTTTCTCTATGTTGGATGCCTTTTTTGGGCCCGGCCTCCGAGGAGTCCGCCCTTTGCTGTAATCGATAAAGAAATACAGAATCAATGTCAAACACATGCTACATTAATAAAACGCATGACTCACCCATACCCACCACAATCACCCAGATAATTCCCCTCAGTAACTTACACTATGTTGACCACCAAACTCAGAAAATGTTTCTTTGTGTTTTCGTGCATCGTCATGTAGAGACACAGGTATACAGGGGTGTGAGAGTAAAGGTGTCCCCATACTTTTGGCCATATGGTGTAATATTATTTGGTATACTCTGTCGCTTAACCTTAAGTTCTTATCTGAAGGCTAACTAACGTTAGCTAGCTAAATTAGCTCAGGTGTCACTTGCTAACGACAGTTCATAGGTGATGGGTCAACACAAACATGAACTTCACATTATAACCTTTGCCCCTTTAACGTGAAGCTAATCAAAGTTGGATTACGTTTTTATAGAAATAGAAGACACGTTGGTGACGGATTAGATGTAATGTCAGTTGAAAAGTAAATGCTGAGCTCACACACTTATCAGTTGCCAACAGTCAAGCAGCGCTAGCTAACCAGACAGCAGCGAGCCATGCTAGCTAGCTATGCTAACAACACAAAGCAAACACTTGTATTAGCAGCGACGTTAGAACTGCAAGCAGGTTACGTTAGTTACTTGGATCGTTTGCCAACACAATGCATAGTTGTAGATTGTTAGTCGTTTATGGAGCATACAATAAAAGATGGTAATACTCACGTTGGTCTCTGCATGGTTTATGTTGTTAATGTCTTCTCCACTGAATACCACAGAGCGCCTAGTCTTCTCGATTTGAAAAATTCCCTCTGTGAAACGTTTTTCTACGTGGCAATTATTTCAACCAATCACAGTGCAGATACTGCGTCAACAGCGGAAGTCCCACCCCCAGCACCTGGCCTTAACCATAGACTTACACGTTGTGTTGGGCCTTTGTAAATTGTAGCCCAAGACATTCAATATA
>NC_048407.1:11042975-11053048 GCF_013103735.1 Etheostoma cragini | reverse complement strand
TATATGTAGAGCATGTTTTGGAAAGGTTTAAACTGAATGTTTACTATTTTGTGATTTACAGGCTGAGTAGTGGTCCTTATAATTGTTGACATTCAAAGCATTCTCACACAAAACAAGACTATCTGGTCCCTCCTTCCTCCTCATCCAAGGAGGTCAGCCTCTCCTATCTAAGCAGCTCTCCTATGGCGCCATTTTGCTGCTAAAAAGCCATCACCTGCCGTTAGCATACCATTGACTGCCATTCATTTTGGCGCCACTGTGACAGCGAATAACTTTACATCCAAAGCGTTTAAAGACTATTCCTTCTTGTCGGTTATTGGCTGGAACGCTGGAACACTGTTCGTGGTACAGGTGGGTACAGTTTGTTTTTGTTGCCGCTTGTAGACCCTGGGCTGTCCACAGAGACCATGTTTTTTAGAGTGTGTTCTGGGGACAGCTAGCAGATAGTGAGGAGATGTTTGTTATGTGACAACAAATGTTGTAGCCTAAAACATGCGTGACATAACTTAGAGCTCCTTTAAATGGACAGGATTGTTTAGGTATTCTTTTTTTTTAGCTAATTTACACAGAAACAAACCTCTTACTTAATAATAAATATTCACTTACACAATAACTTTGTTGCTAAATTGTTAAATAAAAGGCATTAAAGACCTGAAATTTAAAAAAGTATGAGATAATTGATTTGACTGTAAAATACATTTTTACCTCTATTTTTCTCTTCGTCTCATATATTAATCTACATCTTACAGTTCCTTGCATTTTTATGTATCAGTGTTGCTCTTATTCTAATTCTGTACACACTCATGTATGTTTTGATATTCATTTTTATGAGTTTTTGTTCTCTGACGAGACAAAAAATTAAATCACTTTACTTAAATCTTTAAAAAGAACTGTAAACTTTTTTAACTGGACATACTGAATAAGTTACACAATCCGCTCCTATCTAGAATAAGAATGACATGCTGGCAGGTTTGGTTAAGTTTATTTAAAAATCATAATAAATAACAATGTACATAAATAATTTCAGTTTTGTATCAAAAGAACAATGTGGCATGTCTCACAGGTCACAGGGACAGAAACAGCAATCATATGAGGGAAATAACACACCTGAAAACATTTAGTCTGTATTCATGCATTATCATTGATTAAACTTTGAATTTTCTTTCCCTTAACATAAATTTCCTTTTTTTGTCTCTGTTGTACATGACAGCACAATCCAATAGGCTGTGTGCAAGCATTACAAATATGAAGAGGTCAGGTCAGTGTCTAAATGCAGAACTACAATTTGAAATTGACAATGAAACTAGCATATTCAATGTTAAAAATGTCTGTTCCCTGAGAGTGTCTTCTTAACCCACATGTGCAAATCAGAGAATAGAGCAATAAAAAACATTATATAAACATTAACAGCACTGAACTCATAATGTAGCTAACATGCTACATTTGTAGCTTTTTGATGGAAACAGTTTCCTCAGAAACATTAAGATTACTTATATTATGGCAACCATTTTGTTCTATTTCCATTGTATGCTTGTGCAACTATCACCCTTGTTTTCAGTTTACCTACACGCAATAGGAGTAATCCCAGTGTTGTCTGAAGGCCGTATTCCTCAGAGTTTAATGCCGACTGCATGTTATGATTTTGTCAGTTCCTTATAGCTGTGTTCTTCAAAATCACCCATATTGCACTCCATATTGTCTATATGTCTCACAACCAGCCGGAATCTCTCAGCTGTGACTTAAAGCCAGAGGTTTAGTAGCAGGGGCAGACCTTGGCTGAGGCTTTCCTTGGACCTTTATCATGTTTCTTTTCTTGATGGACTGGAGCAGAGAGGAGAGGTAGACTGTAGAGGATGATGATAATCAAATTTACCACCACACAAAGCAGCGCTGCACCCACTGAGTTGGCAAAGCTAATGGGAATGGAGTGATCGAGGAGCCAAGTGCGCCGTGTTATCATGTCCTGTTCAATGGCCTTCATCTGGAAGTGGGTGCCGAGGATGCCGCACACATGGAAGAGTTGATGGCTGTGACCTGCAGAGGGAGCAGTCGAGTTGTGTTTGAGCCAAGGCAGCACAGTGACATGTTACAGTAGACACAGTAGTTGTACATTCCAAAGCCCTCACCACTGAGTAAATGAGTCACTTGAGTGCCAACTGATTTCAACAGCATAAAAAATGGTGGAGGTAGTAATGTATTAGCTTTACTTTACAATGTTTAACACAATAAGAATTCATTTAAAGTGTGTCTGTGTGTGTGTGTGTGTGTGTGTGTGTGTGTGTGTGTGTGTGTGTGTGTGTGTGTGTGTGTGTGTGTGTGTGTGTGTGAATCCCAGTTTTCACAAAGTTTGACAACGTATGTAAGTTGTTTAATATCTTAAATGTGACATTTGAAAGGGATTTGTAAAAAAAGCTGAATTTTAGAGCAGTAAATTGTACATGAATGCATCATTGTGGCATAAAGTTTCACTAAATCCATTTTGAAATTGGTTTTAACACTTTAAAAAAGAAAGAATTGTGCAGGATTGTGAAAGGTTAAAACATAATGTTTTATATGAGCATACCGTTTTTAGTTGTCTTGACTTTTCCCAAAGGTTTCTTGCATATAATGAGTAGCGTCCTGTGATTCATGTATCTCACTGTAGTCTCTTAGATATCTCTTAAATCTTGGGATTTGCTCTTACATTACATTCTTCATGTTCATTATTTGGCCATTGATTTGTTATTTAAGTACTTTGTTGTCTCTAAACTCATTTGAGACAAGCTGTTTGCAAGCTAAACTGAAAACAGAATAATAATACAGAGGTAGCCATGCTGTGCATTTATCAATATACTGTGCATTTATCATTTAAAGCTACTTTAACTATTTTTCAGGCCATGGAAAATGAACACAACACTAACATATCATCACTGCCTTTTAAGTTGATGATTTACTTTGATCATTTACACATCCACCAGATATGAAGCAATATTTACCTAGATACTTTAGTACTCTCCTATTAGCTCTGTTTTAGTCCTAACCTACTCTCGAGGGAAAAACGCTAATAAAGAGTGGCAACAATGAATCAACACAGAAAAGACAAGCCAACTAATTGGCTGAAAGATGCTGAAACACGCCTCAGAGTTCTAGGGAACAGCACATCTTTATTCTCTATGGGTTCTGGTTGGCACATTGGGCGACTGAACCAAAGCTTAACATGCTAATGACAACAACAAAAGCTACACCTCAGATCAGTCTTACCTATGTAGTCGAAGCTGCCAGGTGCCAGGCGCTCAGGTAAATGTGTTGCAAACAGAAAGCCTGTGAGGAGAGCCAAGGCAATGTGGTTGTAGTGGAGGATGTTGGTGTCATTGTCTGTACAGCCCTCTCCTTCACACAGAAACACCTGTGAACAGATTTAACAGATGACAGTGCTCCATTATTATCACTTTCACATTTTTAAGGAGACATTAACTCTTTTATTAAGTAAGCTGCTGTGTGATGTGCACCATGAAACTGCGGTTCTAGTCTCAAGGTGAATTATTTATTTTTCCACTGTAACAGGACCAGATTCACATCATATATCCAATCATAACTGGTGTAAATTTATAATGTGCAAAAACCTAGTGCTGGTTACCATAGACTGTTCATATTTGCACAATGGACATGTAGAAAAAGTGATTTACAGTATATGAAAGTGTAAGTATGGAGCACCAGAGCCCAAAGAAATGTACGGCTTTCTAGTTAAGTTCTTGCTGTTTAGCAGAAAGGTTATTCCATTTACAGATTTGTGCTTTAAAACAATGTCCAATATACTGAATGTTGTCTGTGACACACACTGGTGTCTTTTCAGATGTGTCTTCTGTGAGGACATTTGTGAAGCCTACAGATGTGGCCCTACCCTGTAGAACAGAGGAATGTTGTCAAACAGGTAGGGGTAGGCAAAGGCAACAACACGGAGAACTTTGCTCAACTTTGGACCCTGGCTCTCAGGGAATCTGAAATGACAAGAAGGAAGATGTTTATTTTCAATAATGACAAACAATATTTATGTTCATTAAATATTCTTCATGTTTACAGGTGTTGGATGAAGCTATGTGGAAACATACATAAATAGTATACTTTACAGAATTTAACACTTAATCCATCTTTGATTTTCTCAAGTCAAACTCAGTGAGTCACTTGTTACCAAACACGTTTTGCAACTCTAAGTGGCCCAGCAGAAACTAGAATAGTTATGATAATAGAGTAATCCACTCAGTCTGGTCCCTGTGGTCACACTTGGCTAACACCCATTGTATTAAACAAAGAGTTGCTCAACTCATGAAAGAAATGTTTATGGGATAATCACACATTTTAAAAAGATGAGATTGTATTTATCTATTGCCAACTTTCTTGCGAAGCACAACAAAAATAGTTATCTTTTTGAAATTTTACTATATATACTATTTTGTAGAATAGTGAAGTAAACAGGAGGAGCATATTTAGCATATGACTTGTCTTTACCTCTTTATGATGTCATAATCATATTGCAGAAATGGTAATCCAAGCCTGAGGAGCGGGGAGAGATAAGTGAAAGTAGAAAAAATTAGCTACACCGAGCCAGGATTAATTACATAAAGAGATAACACTGCTAAATGGAACAGGGCTGTATTGCCACGCCCCCCCTCACCCATGATCAGGCTGTTTGGCAGGATTTAACTCACACAGTCACTCCGATTGCACATTACAAATACCTGAGACCAGTCACACTTAAATGCTGCCATTGATCAGGACATTGGAAGTAATAATCAAATTTAAACAAGAACTGTACTTTTGTACAATTTAATGCTACCTTATGTCAGAAAGAAAGGCTGTGCTTCATACCTAACTCCATTTATCTCATATCTTTAGTTACTTTCAGTATAAGAACACAACAAATATATGACGATATTAACGCATGCTGCATAATAAGTACTATTACTTTTGTACTTTAGGTATATTTTTTATGCTAATACTTTTTTAGTTTTACTTAAGTACAAATTTGAATGCAGGCTTCTTACTTAACGGAGTATTTCCACTCAATGGTATTGCTACTTTTACTTAGATCTGAGTAGTTTTTCCACAATTGGACCAGAACTAGATTACAACAAAACATTATCCTTATTTACAGTACAAGCTAAACCTACACTGAATAAACAAACTGGAGATTTGAGAATGCTGTATGAAGTTAAGTGAGTTCAGTGTTACAGTAACATGCTAACATGTTAGCATGCATGTCAACACTTACTGAATGTTTGCATAAGACTATTTTAACATGCATGCTAATGTATCCACCATACCTGGAGTAGCAGGCCACGGCGGTGCAGATGACAGTGTTGAGCACAGCGATGGGGACGTAGCACTGATGGAAGAAGCTGTTCACCCACTTGTCCGGGAAAACATACGCTGAATAAACGATTGCTGACCCTGCATGGGGACAACAACAACAGTGCAAAGTGTCAAAAGAGGGATTATTATTTATGGTGTTTGTAACATTATATATATATATATATATATATATATATATATATATATATATATATATATATATATATATATATATATATATATATATATATATATATATATATATATATATATATATATATATATATATATATTATGTGTGTGTGTATGTGAGTGTCTGTGTGTGTGACTAGTCACTTGCAGGAACTAGCACTCGCTATACTAGCCTGCACTGGGGCCCATTATTACTACCTTACGCCATTGGACAGAATGTTACAAACACCTGTCGATATACTCCAAAACAACACCAACACTAACTTCAATCAGTACCTAAAACTGAACATTAAACCTTTACACAAAAAGGTCTGAATATTATAACTACTGAGGATGTATAAAAATCAAAGTTGTGGTCTGCAATACGTTACAATGTCTCTGTTACCTTTGAATTTTTGAGAGGCGGAACTTTCTTCCTATTAAAATGTTTACACACAAATACAGCATATTTTAAATTAATTTCACTTCATTTTCAGACAACGTTTCAACTAACTACGTAACATTTTGAGACAGTTCTTTGGACATCTGGATGGCTTATGTTTCCATCCACACGTTTTTATCCAAATTAAGTGATATTGAATGAAAAATACCTTATGGAAACAGTAAAATCCAATGAAATGTCATGAATATTGACCCAAAGGAAATTTGTTCTGTCTCATTGGATCTTCTCTAGATCAATATACGGGTTATTTGATAAACGCTGATGGAAACGTTATTTGCTGAATAGATAATGAATTGCAATTAGTTTTAGGTCATTTTATGGTTGCAACCCGCCACAAAACAAAGAAGAAGAAGAAGTTTTAGTTCATTTCCGCCCAGTATTTCCGCTCTGTTTGCACACAGATCTGTCAACAAAGACAGATGAAAGTGGACGATTGAGGAGACGAGAGACGTTTTGAATTCAGGAACTCGCAAAGGAAATGGCTAACAAAGGTTAGAACAAGCCGTGGGACGTCCTCCGGTGTAAATGGAAGGTGCTCAAACAGCGAGAGTAAAAAGAGTTGTCTCGCAGAGGTGCCGGAGGGAAAATAAAAGGCAAGTTGCATCTGCACCATCATAGCAATAGTAATGTTTTCATATTATAGCTTGATATGTGGCTATCAGCTGGCACATAAGCACTGTTACAACTTGTGCAACATTGATCATTTGTTGGTAGGTGGCGCAATCCCTTTTTTATAGAAAACCTTTGTTTGGAAACTTTAGCTTGACTGTTGTGCGATTTAGTGCAAAAATGAGTGGAAACACCTTAAAATGTCTAAAATCAATTCGATATGCCAATTTGATTGCAAAACAGCGTGTGACGTCATTACGCCAAGTTTCGGAAACACACTTTCACCAGCTTTATTCGCATAAGTTTTCTTTACCGAACTTCAGATAATTCAAATCTAAACTTAGCTACTGACCCAAATTTGTTAAGTTAATGACAGAAGCCTCGAAGGGCTCAGTGTAAGAAACAGAACCAAGGACAGAGTGACAGTGAATCCACCAACCCTTACCCAGGCTGTAGAGACTGAGGGCACCATAGTCAAAGAAGAAGCAGATGTGGCGCGCCCGCATCGACATGCTGCTGAAGGTGTGAGCACAGCTTGACGCCAGCGGATAAATGCAGCAGGTGAGCAGGAAGATCACAAGAGGCCAGATGAGGGAGTCCTGCCATGCTGTCTGCATCAGCACCACCGTCACCACTTTCCACAGGAAGTACCTGCCAGGTCACATTAAGAAGATTAGATTGGATGCAGCAGCATTCATTTTGATGTGTCCTCAGTCTCAACTTACTGTAATTTCAAATCACAGTCAAAAGAAATAATAATAATAGTTTTGGAGGTTGATCATTATATAAATTGTCTAGCAATTGGCACCAGTGTATCCAACATACAAAGGACTGATAGATGAAGGGAAAAACCTGTGCAGATATTTCCATTCAGGACATGAGGGGCCACTGAACAATTTCCAATCGCATGACCTTTGCAATCACACATGAGAGCTTTTGGAGTCTGTTTTTTTCCTTAATTTGTCACCCAACCGTAGATTTATACAGCCAAGAAGAGGTATGCAGCCTCTACCCTTTGATCAAGTGAATGAGAGATGAAGTCATTCCTTGTCTTTAAAAATGGTAACATCCTCACAACATGTGACTAGAGAAGCAAAACACTGTTCAGTGGACCAATTGTGACTTTATACATCTAGTGGCATGAACTTAATGTAGGCTTTTACTACATGAATGAATATGCTCATTCATTCATGAAGATTTTGTGTATTATTTGAACATCATAGAGCGCCTAACTTCCCAAATAACCACAACTTGTCATTTTTATGTTTCAGATAAAAGGTGCAACATGTTAATTGGAGAGAGCCATGGTAGCTGTTTCCCTTGCTTTCAGTCAATATAATGAGCTAGGCTTACTGCTTCCCAGATCTAGCTTATATTTCATGCACAGGTGGTGGCCATCTCTTCATTTAAGTTTCAGCAAGAAAGCAAGTGAGTGTATTTCCTATTATTTAACTAACCCAAACAAACTGGAACATTAAAGCAGCTAAACCATTAGAGTGGCTGAGCAAAACTACAAAATAGCTGTATAAACCTCCGGTAAAATGTCTTAGTACCTTCTCTAACAGACTTAAAACTTCAACACAATGCCAACAACATCCGACATACATACAGTATCAATTTAGTCAAACCCAGTGATTAAGTATCACTCAATTAAATCCTGCATGTGTCAGTAACTGTCAGTTACGTAACAGCTAACAGCTAACACAAAACCTTTAATCTTAGCAGGAGGTTCGAGTTTGCCTTGTGCATTCGTTTTCCACGTCTCAGTGCATCTCATTAACAAATCAACATTATTTGTGCTTTTTCCCATCACTGAGCAGTTAACTAATAGAGGCAACTCACATGAAAGCCTCAAGCACAGAGCTGCTCATTACCGGCTTGACTGTAGGTCTCCTCCGAGCCCCAAGACACAAACACCCATGTGGCTTTAGCATAAGCTCAACACGCACACTCAACATGCATGCACACATGCACGCACACACATATTTTCCCTGGACTATGCAGTCAAAGCAACTGGCATTTTATTTTAGAAAAGAGGAAGTGCGTTGTGAATCATGGGACCAGCAGCATCTGTAGTAACTTTGAATCATGAGACCTAAAAACACACATACTGTATGCATATAATAAAAACATTACATCAGTTGAGTCTTGGATAGACTGTGATGGAGTTAGAAAGACCGCGTTATACAGTGCAGTAGACGGATATGGAAATAATTATAATTGTTTTTCTTTTGCTATCTATCTTCCTCTCCAGCTGTTTAGCCTATATGTCTGCACCTACAGGTGTTGCATCTCTCTCAATACACTATAACAAAAGCTTTAAAACTCTAAGAACTAACCCTTACCCTACTACTAAGGCAACTAGCTGCAAAGTATTCTTGAGTTCCCTCAATTTTAGCACCACCTAGTTTTTTTGTCAACTCAGTTTAAAACGTTCTACTGTTTGTTTCATCAAACATTGAACATTAACACTAACTGTAAAACTTGTTCAGATAACTTTAACGTTTTAGGGCAGGCAAAACTTTTTAATTTAAGTCAAGCCAACAAGTGTTTAGTTCTGCTGTCACTACTGTAACTACTAGGATGGATTAGGAGAGTCCTGTTGCCATTGACAGGGAGGCACTGCAGGAGGTCTACAGACATGGTTGCCGGGATGTGTGACTTTAAAACAAACCTGTCTAAATGTGAAATCCTTCTCATATTAGTTGATTTCTGTGTTCCTCTACAGTTCCCACAACGCTTTTGTTAATTTGTATTATAAGTTGTTGTACTATGTATTCACTGACAGATACTGTGAATTCTAAACAAACATGTTGTGACTCTGGATAAATTGAATGATAGTCTTTAGTCGGTAAGGTGCCAGAACTGATGTGATTAACCCTTAGTGTTTGAGTGATGGTAGGTATGTTCAGTATGATAGAGCTAAGAATTCAGAAAATGTCACTCTATAAAACTACGCAGTCGTATTCTGAAAGACTCTGACCTACACATTCTACAGGCTGTGCGAGATTCCTTTTACCTTTGAGCAGGACGAAGAACACCTTGTGACTGTTATGAAAACAAAAATGCTCTGCTTTGTTTAAGAAGCGTTTTGGAAAATCTGGCCTTTTGGTACAAAAAAGAAAACAAAATCACAGAGGATGTGAGTGTAAGTGATAGGGGTGGGGAAAAAAATTGATACAGCATAGTATCGTGATATTTTCAGTGGCAATGCTGTCTCAATACACAGGCGCCAAGTAAAGATCTATTTATTAAATATGTGTTGGTCAGGTCATCTGCTTGACAATCCCATTTTGCAGCAATAGAATTGATAAAACAGATGTTGATAAAGTTTCCTTTTAGGGACGTCATTTGCAATTTGGAAAAATTAGAAGTTGTAAAAAAGGTTATAAATTGCTACATATCGCAGAATATTGACATATGTTTAAAATTGCAATAATATTGTACTGTGGTATGAGTAGCGTGATGATGTTGTATTGGGAGGCGTCTGCTGATTTCCCCC
>NC_048407.1:11033582-11042965 GCF_013103735.1 Etheostoma cragini | reverse complement strand
CCACTGTAATTCAACTGAGTTGAATTACAGTGGATGAGGTGATGACCTTTTACCTCTGTGAGGGAAATTACGCTGTTTGCCGGGGATCTGTGACCTCTTGATCCAAAACAGTTGACAATAAAAACAGCTCAGTGCCCACAGGTGTATCACTGTGTGCTGTCAGTCTACGAAACACATGACAAGTAGCAAATATATTTTTGAACCTTAAATCTCGCAATGCATTGCAGCAAATGAATAATAATTGTCAGCTGTACCAGGTGGGCAAAAAGTGAGTCCAGATGTTGAGCGTCTCATTGGTCAGCTGGAAGAGGCTCAGGATGCAGTCAGTGGCGGAGCTGCGGGGGTGTCGGTAGCCAGAGATTATGCTGTCCTCATGGAAAACCTTGAGAAAGAGTTGGTTAGTCTTGGTTAGTCCTCAGCCAATTTGACAACTTTGTGAAACCCATTTTTCTCCGGCTCCGGATGCAAAAGATGTCTCTCAACAAACAACAAAACACACAACACAAGGTCATTCTTAACGGGCCTAGTGTGGCATGTTTCTCAAGATCTTTGGAGGAGGGTCTGGCAAAGCAAGACTAGTTCCTGTGAAATAATGGAAACCTTCACCTTGTGAGTCTTCTAAAAACCTACAAAGGACGAATCACCCTTTGCTTAAACTACTAACAGCTCCTGTCTACATTGTGATGAGGACCAATCTTTTCTTTTTTCATAAAGTGAAACATAAAAAATGTAACTAAGTAAGTAACGGTTCCTCATTTGAACCACCAGTGAACCTCCTCCTGAGTCCAGCTCATTCTGACTGTGTGAAAGCTGAAATGTCCAGGAAAGATACTTACTTTGGGCACTTGATTGATAGTGAAGACTCGTGGTAACCTGATGAGGCTGAGCATGGCTGCTGCTGCTGCTGCTGCTGTTCAGGAGGAGAGCTGAACTGAGGCCGCTGGTGAGGGTGTGCTTCCCTCTTTATAAGGTTTGTGTTGCTATGCTGCCCTCAAGGTTTCTCCCCGTCATCTCCTCCCTCTTCAAATCCAGCCAGAATATCCAGTGTACCTGTGCCACTCCTCCTGCTGCTGTCTCTCTGGAGGTGGAGAGTATGTGCACACAGGTGTATACTCACACTCTCTCACTCACACACACACACACACACACACGCGAACACACACGCACACACACACACACACACACACACACACACACACACACACACACACACAGAGGAAGACAAGTTTTTCAAGATCAGAACCTTGCATTCATTCTTTTCACCCTGACTGCTGTTTCCAAAACAAAGCTTTTCTTTTTGTAATTGCGTGACCAGATCCCTAAGAGACGACAATCCAGCCAGTACGGCAGATTCTACACAAAAAAAAAGAAGAATTGCCCACCATCTGTGATTGACATTACTGTAACTGAGGCTAATATTTTCAGCCATTTCCCTGCCAGAAACTGTGCAGCAGACGGGTGGCTCAGCCCAACGCTGAACACAACAAGCGCTATCTGAGTTTCAGCCAGTCCAGATAAGGTGTGACATCATGAATGAAGGGTGTAGATCGGTTGGGCAGAAAAGTCAACAGAGTTCCTTTCATGACACTTTCTTGCTCCTCTCCTGGTTAAACGGACATGTCACCATCTGCGCCCGGCAAAGACGGCCCAGCCTGAGCCCTGCCGGCCGGTTATCTTGTTTAAACTCTGAAGCAAAGAAAGCAAACACGTCTCACTGCCACCGCAGACTTAGGACGTGGAAAAGCAGGAGATGTGGTTTGAGGTTTGTTTGACAGTTTGTACATGTTACAAAAGAAAATTCTATTACAAGTATTTTGGTGTGATATATTTTTATATGGTTGGCGACATCCCTTTAGAGTGTACAAAAGCTTGTTTTGAGCTCATTAATCTATAACAGAGTGTCATGCTTGCTTTAATTTAAGCACAAAAAAACAAGTTAATGCTTTATCCCAGAGGCTTGATGGAAAACTCATACAACTCTGAAATGCCTAATCCTCAGTATCAATCTTCTGTTCACAAGTACATTCAAATGAATCCAGACCAACGTTTTGTCACGATGTTTAGACAAACTCTTCGATTTTTTAAGGCCAAAGAGGTCAGCTCTAAATTCAATCTCCATCAGCTGTGTTTTCAGTGAAACCACTTTTAGTAATCCATCGTGTTGTGTTTTAAGATGCAATAACCCTAACAGCTGTGAAAGTGTGATGAACTAAGAACATGTAGTGCAGCAGAGCACCTTGGGATCTCAATCAGCTTTGTCTCTCAGAGGAGCAGAGCTGCAGTCAGAGCAACACCACAGCTTTAGAGCCAAGGAAAATAAACAAAGCATCATCTGACTGGAAGTTAGCTTGGTTAGCTTTGAGTCAGTTAGTTTACAGGTAAGTCATTAAGACTTCCAGTGGCAACAGTTTAGACAAAGTCAAGAGCAGACGGTTATGCCCCAGG
Source organism: Etheostoma cragini (assembly GCF_013103735.1). NCBI lineage: Eukaryota > Metazoa > Chordata > Actinopteri > Perciformes > Percidae > Etheostoma > Etheostoma cragini. The sequence goes on along the minus strand of NC_048407.1, from coordinate 11,040,520 downwards.
AGAGCCAAGAGCACAGAAAACAAGGTCAACAAGCGACAACAACAAAGTTATTTGTAGGGATATGGTGCAAAATACACAATGAGAAGAAAATCCCAGTGCTCACTGTTGAGATAAACAGATTAACATACCCTCTTAGTTTTGTAGGTGAATTTGTATTTTTTATTTTATTGGTATTTTATATTGATACATTTTCTGTAGCCTGGAGCCTACCAGACTCTCGCACACGTTATTTGGATCGGCCGTAACAAATCACTAACGTTTGGTCGTGATGTTAGCTTAGCATCACTAGCGTTAGCGTTAGCCTTAGCCAACACCTTCACCACTAACGGATTGAGCTGGAAAATCAAACTTTTCCCCAACCCCGTGGGGAGGAGGGCCACAACATCATGGCCACCAACAAAACTCAGCAAAGATTGTTGCTCGGGATTTAACTTGTGGACATTCTGCAGCGTTGCCACAACAGACTGAATGGCTTCTCTCGCATCTTTCTCCGCCGCCATTACGGAACTACAACTCTTTAATGCACGGCCTCACTGTTCTGACACTCCTTCTGTTCGCTGATTGGGCCGGTTAAAATTTGACCGGAGAAAACCCGAGAATGTAGCGCAAACCCAGACGTTGTTCTAAAGAAAGAAAAAAATTGAGCGGAAGTACGTAGGAGGGCCAGGCTACACTTCCTTTGTTGAGTAACTGAACACCAGGCTGAAAAACAGGGTTTCGCTGCCCTCTGTGGTTGAAAGTTGACCCCACTTGACCACAATGTTGGGGGTTTTTGGGTGGGGTCGGGAAGGTGCACTGTGTCTCCAAAACCCGACCGGCAAGGTGCCGGTTTGTGCAGGTTGGTTGTGGCCAAAAGTCAAAAGTCAAAGTTTCTTTATTACTTTTTTCTATGTTCACTCTTTTTATTGTATGATCTGTGTTTTTACTCTTGGTTTCTGATGTTTAGCACGTTGGATACCTGCTGGTTGCTGTAAAGTGCTATATAAATAGATTTTGATTGATTGATTGAGTCTCCCTAAGGAGAAATTTGTTTTAGACACTGAGTAACATAATAATATCCCTTAATATCAGTTTGGCACACAAAACAGCAAGTGCTGGGCCTGCTGACCTGAATCAAAACGCTGTGTGTACCAACAGCTCTACCACCTGCTGCTGTGTGATCATCAGCTGAGACAGAGCTACCACCTCATGTGCTGCTTGCACTTGAGAAGCCCTATTTCCATTCATTTTTTTATTATTTTTTGTATTCAATTTCAATAGGTTTCCCGAGATGGCGGACAAGTAAGTTTGTTACTGTTGAGCTTCTGCATAAAAAGTTTTTAATTAAGTGGAAAGCCAAGAAGTTCCCTCTAACGCTGGACTGGCTTCTATTTCTGAATAGTGGGAAGCAACCCGATGTCATCTCGTGACAGAAAAGGAATGCAAACAGACATGAAGGAGAGCTCTTCCTGTTATGTGTTTGCACCTGAAACCAACAGTGATGTCGCTGTGTGCTGATAAAGTCCAACCACTGGAGGTCCCCAGAAATCCGATTTCCAGGTAGAGTTAACTTCCTTCAAAAAACAAAAACAAAGAAGGGCCTTTACTACTGCAACACCAAACTATATTTTGGCTGCTTTGCTATACAACAGGTAAGGGTAATGGTAATGTTCTGTAGCTCTTACAACACTTTCGTTAGACAACTTTACAGAGGTGTAAAGGGGAGTAGAAGTGTAAAGAAGCAGAAAATGGAATCACTTAACCTAACACACCATAACATTGCTCTTTAGTGACATTCTGTTAACGTACTTCCTTATTATTATTTTCCACCACTGGTGTATGTGTGTTTTTTGGTTTGAATATCTCAACATAATTAAAGGGAAATCTGTAATACATAAATGCATCTAAGAAAAGAATTAATCTATGTACAATATACACCAAGCATAGTTTATAATTAATTAAAAACTAGGTTTTTAGTGGCCGGGTTGGCTCAGTTGGTGGAGCAGGCCCACACGTGACTTAACGGCCGCGGGTTTGACTCCGACCTGAGGCCCTTTGCTGTCATTCCCCCCTCTCTCCCCTCTCATGACTTCATCTGTCCTGTGGAAATAAAGGCCTAAAATGCCCCAAAAATAATCTTTTTTTGGTGTTCACATCATAATGATCTATTGATATTCAGTTAAAGCTCAATTTCATCTTGATTTATCAGTTTGATGTCTATTAGAGACATAAAGATTATGACAAACTAAAGGAAATATCTGAATTATTGAGTGGAGAATCATAACGAATGCAGATGTTTCCATACACCACATGGCGGTGTCACTGAAGGGTTTGATGAAAATTACTCAAATACAGCATGAGTTATTTCAAAGACAGACCACACGCATCCACCCACCCACAAACACACACACACACACCATGTTGTGTCTTCGACATATCTCATGAACCGTTCATCCAATCACCTTCACAATTGGTTTGCTTGGTACCCACTGAACTTGGAGTTTGGAATTTGGAGCAGTTCTGACACCGTTGGATATTAAACTATGAATAAAACTAGAAGTCCCCGTAAAAAGGTTGAGGAAAAAAAGCGCCGTCATAACAATGAAAAGCACATAGAATATCTCATCATAGAATATAAGAACGCTGTTCACCCCTCCAGAAGAGTTCACCAACCCAGAGCGGACCAACACTATGAGGAGACACATCTGTTTTTCATTTAATTTTCCACCCATCTGTATAAATGGAACATAAACATGAGTCTGAAACAATCTATAACTGCAACAGAGTCACATTTGTATTTCTATTTGTATTTTTGCTGATGCTTGTACCATCCCGTCTCACCACAAGGCGTCAGTGCCTTCACACAGAGGCTTCCCCGGTGTGGGCGTGGACGGCTCCTGCAGCTGATTATGATGATTAAGATGAACAGCTTGAGGAGAACAAGGAAAGTTTTCAGTTCATGCAGTTTATTTTTAGCCTGAATTGAAGGTTTTCTTTTTGGAGCTTGGTGTCCTCAAATGTTGTCCTTAGAGTCTATGTTTTGCCTTTGTCTGTTTTATTAATTCATGACCTCCAACTGAAGAGCTACATTTTCTTGGAGACATCACAGGGAATTAAAGTGTATCGCTGTAAGGACAGAAAGGTCTTTGACCGCTCCATGATTCTTTTATTGACTGTAAATAAGAAAAAGTAACACGTTTGCTTCATGCCAAAGCTCCTCTCTACCAAGCAAGCCAAACTGAGCCTCTTGTGGCTAGCCCTGAATGTTTGTGGAACATCAGCACTACATCTCACATTAAGCATTCATTGAGTCTTTGCTGCTGATGCAAATGCTGCTTTCTTCATCACGAGATAGAAATAACTTTGTTTTTGTTTACTTCAGATGAAGGTGGTCCAAAAGCTTCCAGCACAAATAGTTGCTCTCTAACTTTGATTAAACAGAACAGATAAAGAGACTGAATGTTCATGCACGCAGTGGTGGAATGAAACTTGTACTTCACACAAGTATTTCTACTTTCCACTTCTTACTCCATTGCATTCATCTGACAGCTGGACTTTGCAGATTCCAATTTTACTGGCGAAACTTAAAACAAGTTTGCAAAATCTGACACACTGTTACTAACTAGCAGCACATAAAGCATTAAAGGGCTCTGTGTGGGCGCCAAGATAGCTCAGTTGGTACAGCAGGCGCCCATATCGAGGTTAACTCTTCCATGCAGAGGGCCGGGGTTCGAGTCTGACCTGCAGCCCTGTCATTCCCCCGCTCTCTCCCCTTTCATCTCTCCATCTCACCCGTCAAAATAAAGGCTGAAAATGCCCAGAAAATAATCTTAAAAAATGCTTAGTGCATGTTACTGTATCAATAATAATCCAATAATGAAATTAAAGATGTATTCAGATATAAAAAGGATAGGTTGATTGAAGATGTCAGTTAAAGTATGGAAGTACTAGTAGCATTTTGTACTTAAAGAATCAAAACTAAAAGTCTTTATAGTTCAGATAAATTGCTTCTGTGAGTGTTTATGTATATATATATACATTACTTACCATATATCTAATCCATCCATTGTTGTTACTGATGCATTTATGTGCAAGCAGAACTATACTAACGTAGTTAATCGAGATGGAGCTCATTTTAACAGTTATTTTTAGTGTAGTGTAACATAATCTGTAACAGAGTATAACATTGTTGTATAAGATGTATCTCTGTCTGAAATGCAGAGTAGAGATGTGAAGAAGCATGAAATGGAAATACTGAAGAAAAGCAGAAGAACCTCAGATTTGTACTAGTAGGACGGATAAGTAAACAGTACAGTAGTTGAGTAGATGTACAGTTGCTGTCCATTACTTCATAAACTGCATACAATCATGAATGAGATAAGATTTCAGGTGCGTGCCCACCCACATCTTTTCTTGAAATTTCCACTTCAGCAAACATTACATTTCCTTCTTTGCATTTGCCATTTGAAATGCTAATAACAACTGATGCTGTGCTGAGTTTGCGTCGGGTGTGTGTGGCGGCTGCGTGGTTACAGAGGGACAGATGTGCGGTAGACTTCACTGGACCAGGTTGCTGTGCTGCAGCTGCTCAAAGTGTTGCAGCCTCCCTGGTGTTTTGGTTGATGAGGTATCGTTTGTGTCTCCAAATGAGGGGCTGGTGTGTGGCAGACGCCCCCATGATACATTATTAATAGCTATTAGACTCCAGGCGCTTTCCTTTTCTCTGCTGAATTTCAAACTTTGAAAGCATTTCCTCTTTGCTCAATCCAGAAATCCCCACCGCCGCAGACTTGCTCACTGTACTGAACATCTCTATCTTTTTTATTTTTTACTTACACTACCTCCTACTGCTGCTCTGTCTGCTCATTCTTCTTTTCCAGCACCATCTGACTCTGGCTGGTGATTGCACTGTTGAAGACTTTTATTCTCTCTAGCCATTAAAACCAAAATGTGCCAGCTGCTCATGAGTGAGCAAAATACCGTGATTACCAGGTTTGGAAACTGAGGCAGGATATTTATTTTATTCTAGTCTAACGATAGTGTCTCTGGCATTCGTTCAGAAGAGAGGTTGGATTCGATAACACTGTTATAGATACCAAACAACAGCACAAATAGGAAGTGACATTTGAAGGTAGATCTGATTTAGGAAAGCAGCACAGCAGAATGCTCAGCTAGCTGCTAATGGAACAGGGTGCAGTTTTAAAGGAGTTCTTAAATGTTTTTTTAATGTGCTCCTTCCTTTTCATGCTGAGAGTTATAGATGAGAAGATTAATACCACTCTCATATTTGTTGCTTAAATGGAAAAAGCTACAGTCAACAGCTGGTTATGTTAGCTTAGCACAAATACTTTTAAAAGAGGAATACTGCTAACCAAGCTCTGTTCAAATGTGACAAAATTCACCTACCTGCATCTTTAAAGCTCACTAGTGGACAGAACATATTTTGTTTGTTTAATCCATTAAAAAACAAGGGTTAAAATTGACAGTTCATGCCCATCAGCATCCAGTGGAAGTTACCAGTCAGAGCCAAGAAATCCACTGGTGAGATATAATGTGTTAGGTGATTAGAGGTGCTGGTAGGTGGATTTTATTTTGAAATCTTTGGACAGAGCTTGGCTGGCTGTTTCCCCCTGCTTCCAGTTTTTGTGCCACACCAATCTAAGCCAAGTGGCAAAAAAAGAATCTAATTAGCTGTATAATCACACAGTTTCATTGACAGAAATGAAATGGTACATTCAATTCCTCATCTCTACTCTTACTGCCAGAAAGCAACCCCCCCCCCAAAAAAACCCCCAACAACAACCAACTTTTGCGCTAAGATTAAAACTTTGGAATAATGTCCCTCAACAAGATCACAAACGTCAAAATGCAGGCTTATTGCTTCGTTTTTCTTTTCACTAGATGCGTCACACCCTGTTTTCTCTTTTCCCACCTCGTGAAGACCGCCAAACAACACACAAAGAAATTCAATAATGCAGGGTTCAACGGAGTGATAATTTTATCAAGTGGGTAAATTTATGGACATCATAAAGCCTGTGGCCTCCGGAGACCGGAGTACCGAGGATTTACTGTAATGTTGTCACAGCCATCTGAAAGGCATCTGAATGGCAGCAGAAGAGGCCTGCACAGAGCCCATGAAGAGACTGAGCTTATCAGGTTTATGTGGAGCTAATTACAGGACTGGGAGACAGACTCGCTGTCAGGAGGGACGGTAATGTCATCAGCCTGGAGGAACGAAGAGGAATGAGATGTGTGAGGCAGGGAGGGATACGTCGTGGCTGGATTGTATAAATGCCAGGAGGTAATGAAAAATGCAAGCGGGTGGCAGGACATACAGTCCTTCTCAGGTGTCTGCGCTTCTCTCTGCATCAGAATGGCCTAATTAGGATCAATTATTAATCAGCATTGTTTTTCATCTGAGCAGTTTCACAGAGACGACGTTCAGTATGAACACACGGTTTCTCGACTGCAGGCAGGGCTGCCTGACAATGGATGTTGTTTTAGGTAGAACACAACCTGGAATAACTCTAAATAATAGAAATACATCAATATCTGGAAAGAATCGTCAGAATAAATAGCTAACTGGTTCAAATCAACCTTCTCTTTAAAATGGAGACTTACCAAGAAATGGAATTTTGGAGATAAGGTACATGAAAGGTGGTGGAGTTAATGAGCCCACTATTAAATAAAATAGAAAGCTTAGTCATTACACTTCTGAATAAAAGATGTAATGTTATGGATCTTAAAATGACAAACTAAATAATGAAATTGATGAAATCAAGAGTAATCTGAGATTACAAACACATAAAGATATATAAATTAATATATGATGTATAATTATATTGTATGTTTGGTATTGCTTTTGTATTGTATGTTGCTTGCTTTCATTGAAACACACACACACACACGCACACATATACATATATATATATATATATATATATATATATATATATATA
>NC_048407.1:10966620-11033482 GCF_013103735.1 Etheostoma cragini | reverse complement strand
CCCCCCCCCCCTTCCGATAACTAATTTGCAAGGGCGGCGCCGTACCCGGTCTTAGCGCCGCCCAGGACGGTTGCACGGAGGCAGAAAAACCACGTACCGAGGTGGGAACTAACATTTACAGTAAGGGAAAAAAAGCATTTGATCCCCTAGTGATTTTGTACATTTGCCCACTGACAAAGAATCAGATCAGATCAGATTTCTTTAATTTTAATGGTAGATTTATTTGAACAGTGAGTGACAGAATAACATAAAAATCCAGAAAAACGCATGTGAAAAATGTAGTAAATTGATTTGCATTTTAATGAGGGGAATATGCATTTGACCTCGCTGCAAAACAAGGCTTAGGACTTGGTGGCAAAAACCTGGTTGGCAATCCCAGAGGTCAGACGGTTCTTGTAGCTGGCCACCAGGTTTGCACAAATCTCAGGAGGGACTTTGACTCCTTGGTCTTTAAGGTTTCAAGACTGACGTTTGGCAACTTGAACGTTCACCTCCCTCCACAGATTTTCTATGGGATTAAGGTCTGGAGACGGGCCAGGCCACACCAGGACCTTAATGTGCTTCTTCTTGAGCCACTCCTTTGTTGCCTTGTTACCTTGGTGTTTTGGGTCATTGTCATGCTGAAATACCCATCAAGGACACATTTTCAATGCTCTAGCTGAGGGAAGGAGGTTCTCACCCAAGATCTGACAGTACATGGCCCCGTCCTTAGTCCCTTTGATGCGGTGACGTTGTCCTGTCACCTTAGCAGAAAAACACCCCCAAAGCATGATGTTTCCACCTCCATGTTTGACCCTGGGGATGGTGTACTTGGGGTCAGAGGCAGCATTCATCCTCTTCCTCCACACAGCGAGTTGAGTTGATGCCCAAGAGCTCCATTTTGGTCTCATCTGAACACAACACTTTCACCCAGTTGTCCTCTGAATCATTCAGATGTTCATTCGTAATCTTCAGACGGGCATGAGTATGTGCTTTCTTGAGCAGGGGGACCTTGCAGGCGTCCTTCACGGCGTACTGTGTTTTCTTGGTGACCATGGTCCCAGCTGCCTTGAGATCATTGACAAGATCCTCCCATGTAGTTCTGGGCTGATTCCTCACTGTTCTCATGATCATTTCAACTCCACAAGGTGAGATCTCGCATGGAGCCCCAGACCGAGGGAGGTTGACAGTTCTTTTGTTTCTCTTCCATTTGTGAATAATTGCACCAACTGTTGTCACCTTCTCCCCAAGCTGCTTGGCAATGGTCTTGTAGCCCATTCCAGACTTGTGTAGGTTTACAATCTTGTCCCTGAAATCCATGGAGAGCTCTTGTGGAGAGTTTGGAATATGACTGATCGATTGATTGCTTCCGTGTCTTTTATATAGCTAACAAACTGAGATTAGGAGCACTCCCTTTAAGAGTGTGCTCCTATAAGCTCAGCTCGTTACCTGTATAAAAGACACCTGGGAGCCGGAAATCTTTCTGATTGAGAGGGGGGTCAAATACATATTTTCCTCATTAAAATCCAAATCAATTTATAGCATTTTTGACATGCGTTTTTCTGGATTTTCTTGTTTTTGTTCTGTCTCACTGTTTAAATAAAGTTACCATCACAATTATAGACTGATCACTTCTTTGTCAGTGGGCAAATGTACAAAATCAGCAGGGGATCAAATACTTTTTTCCCTCACTGTACCTATCAATTAATCTGATGTGTATTTGTACTTTTAATCTATTCATTGTTTAATCTATAAAATTGTAAAAAATGTCCAAGATTTCCAATCTTTCACTTGCTGCGCCCGACCAAGAGCCTAAAAACAACAAATACAGATATTCAGTTTTTTGATCGCAAAAGACGAGGCAAACACAAAGTGGAAATCTTAACAATTGAAAACCATAAATGGATAGAGGATAATAAAGCAGTGATAGATCTGTACGGAGACCTTCATTCAACGTCACAGAGGAAGTGATTCGACCAGAAGTTTAAGAAAAATGCTTTTATTTTTTACACCTTTAAAAAGCACATTTTTAAAGCACAAAGATTTACTCTGTATATAAACACCTCTCTTCATTGGACTAAAAAATGGTAGCATTTGCACATTGTGCTTGAATTGCAAAGTCTGCAGATCCGCTCTGGGTCTCCTGTGGTGCTACGACCCCAGTAAACATGTTATTGCATAAATCACATTTGACCTCCGGGGTCATTTGTTAAAGTCTTGAACGGATCGTGGAAAGACTGAAAAATAGAAACACTAAAATAAGGAAAAAGAAGCTTTCATACCGGTTACACAGTGAACAACGATAGCAGCTTTCGTAATGAAGGCGCGGCACATTGTCCTGAAAAGAAAAACAAAGCAATCTGGAAGAAATACAAGAAAAGATGTGACAATAAACGTCAGTTGTGCTTTCGTCTATCTAGTAAAACATCTTACTCCTCTGCAAATTATTCAAACAAATGAGGCAAATACATACTAAAAACAGAAAAACTGCAGCTACGGGCTCATTTCCCTTTAAAAACGGTGGTCGACTCGATGCTAATCTCTAGTTGCACACTTCCCCTTTACGATAAGCAAGTTTTACACATCTTATTTTTGCTATTATCTATTCAACTTACATATGAAAAAACTAGCATTTCTCTAAAGGCAGCGTCTCTCTGGGACATCTCCATGGAGACCTAACATCATTAAATGCTGAATGGAAATCATTATGCACAAAAATAGACCAATTCAAATACAATTGAATCAATGACTTTGGTATAAACAAAATAAAGACAGTTATTAAACTTCCATTCCTGAATGTTCGTTTTAAACTAAATATATTCTACCTGTCTCGAAATGGCAAAGAATGACAGAAGAGTTCATGGGAGAAAGACACCGCCAGGAAATGAAGAAAACTAAAAAATTGGCATTATCAAAACATGCACTCGTACTGCTTCTCTGGGATAATATTTTATCTTTTTAACTTTAAAAAACAGAACTTCAATTTAATCAACTGCATCTACATTACAACCTCTACGAAAAAAAAAATGATTTTGGGAAACAAAGTCATGGGTAAAAAAAAGAAAAATTTATATTTCAAGAATAAAGTCATAAGTTTACATGACTAAAGTCGTATAAGGATAAAGTGCTTCAAGAACAATTTGGTGTATTTGATGATGCAACGAGATGGATTGTATTACAAGTGCATGTTTCCTGAAGTAGTATCTGAACAACACAGTACATGTGCACTGCATATACTGTATTGAACAGTTAACCATTCCTTGTTTTTCCTCTTAATATTGTGACTTTATTCTTGAATATTACAAGTTTTTGAGATCTCGGATTATTTTGTTCTAACAGTAGCCATAATACTCAATCATAAATCCTTCTTTAGTTCTGAACACACAAAGTTGCGTTATAGATGAAACTGTGAGGTGAGGTAGACGCACCTGGAGGAATTTGTAACGAGTTTAAACAAAAGCATGGCTCGTCTTGTGTTGTATCCAACATTACAACGGAGAGAATCCACGCTTCTTTGATTTTGTCTTATTAGCTCGCACTAAGACAACTTCAAAGGAGGGAAATGGTGTTTCATCTCAAAGTTTACATGAAAATGACCAAAGAAAATTCCGCATTGACACCTTGAGGAGAACAAACGGGCCGGAGTCTCCTCCATTAATAATCTTTAAGGTAGATCGATGAAAGCCTTATTGATGCTGAGGCCTCCACTTTGTTTTGCTGGGAGTGCTGACTCATCCCTGACTGTGTGCAGGCTCTCCAGCCTATTAGCCGAGTGAATTGTTAGTGTCTTGGCGAGCTTTCTTTCTCCCCGTACAGCGGTCAACAGGTCAGCTCTCAGATTAAAAAAAGCAAAGTTCATGCACCCACAACAGCTGAGAGGAGCAAAGAGAGCCTGCTGGGACCGACGGCCTCTTAATGCTCGTCAAGGACTGCCCTCCACCCTCAGCACTCCTAGCATTGTCTATTTAAATGTTATAAAACGACAGGTTAGCGAGACGCAGCTGTGCTTCTGCTGCCCACGTCTTTCTCCCCGAATACACAACACATACATCTACCACCACCTACACTTGTTTCGTGCAATTATTATCTGGAAGAACCAATTACAGAGGAAGGGCTTATCAGAATGTCTCCAAAAAGGTCATCCACGGGACATCTAAATGAACAAAATGAAATGTAACTAATGGTGCGGATGTTCAAACAAAGGAAAATGAAAGCGATGTAAAGATTTTAATGTTAAACAATGGCCGGTCAAGGGATTACTTCCTGTGTTTATTTCTTGTGGTGTGAAGGGAGGTTAAAAATGACACTGCTGGGCTTTTATTTTGACCAATCAGCATGACGATGTTAGTGGACTTTACTTTTTGGATTTATCTTATTTATGAGGGACATTAATCAAATTTTAAATGTGCCACAGAAAGTTCAGATTGACTCATTTGCATCTGTAGGCAGAATAGTTAACTGCAAATAACTGAAGAAATGATTGACAATATTATCAGAGACGGCTCATATTTGCAGGATAGTCTGCACATTGGGAATTAGGGCTGCGTTTTTTTTTATCGTCATCGCAATATCAACTGGTGGACAAACACAAAGACAGCAACATATCGAACATACTCAAGAGATTTTCTTAATGAAAATATCATTGAACAGCACTTTAAAACTTAACTGTTAATTCTATTTTTTTATTCATTTAAGTGTTCAATTTGTTCAATAAAACAATGGTTTCATTTCATTGTTTTCAACTCAACAATTTGTTGGATTTAAACAGAATACTCAAAGCGGCAGAAAGGCAGAACCGAGTACACTGTAGTATCCGTTAATGTATCGCAAGTAATAGTCGTTTTATCATTATTCAACAAATGACAGCATATTGCATATTTTCCTCATATCGTGCAGCCCTGCTGGGAATCCACTTTAAGCCAACACACCATGAAGTTAAATATATCTGGATCAGTCAATCTAAACCCTAACTGGTTTCTAGCTTTTACCCATTACAAAACAAAGCAAATAAGAAGAACCGTGACGCAGAGCTAATGGTTTGTAGCTGTGGTTTTGCCGTGGCAAATGAATAATAATTTTTTTTTGTGAGGAACTAAGAACCTTTAGTGGGGTTAGAAGGACATGTCATCTTAAAACATCTCATGAAAAGGCAACGACAGCACTGATGGATAACTAGGATACATTCTTATTTATCTTGGGGAATGTACCATGTAGTGGCAGCATGCTACCTGCAGCCTGAAATCCAACACTCACGTGACTAAGGATGCAGCCATACAGTCAGCTAAACACAGTGGAATTGTGGGAAGGCGCCAAGGAGACCTACTGGTAGCGAAGTGGTTTAACCATCTGAAACGAAATGTCTTTATTCCTCAGAGCTGATTTCAAGCAGTTTGAGAGGCATCTAATCCCATGACTTCATATTTATATTAAAAGGAACAAATATTTATAAGGAGTTGAATCCGTTAAAAGACAACAACATAATCCCCACCAAAATGATTTGCAACTACTCATCTGGGTTTTAAGGGGAAGAGATTGGAAGCATAAAGTATTTGACTCTTCAGCGTTTCTGTAAAGGGATGATAGCAAAATTATTCATGTCATCTAACAGCTGGGACTTATTGTTCTTACTACGGGGTTGTGGGGTAAAAAATAAAATGTTGCAGGGGAGGAGATACTTCCAAAACGTTTAACTATTTCATATTATTAGGATAACTTGTTTTGGAAGATTCTTCTCCAAATAATTCAAATTAAATTCTAGTTTTCTTTTTTAGTTTATTTGTTTCAATAAACTTTGCATACTGGGAAGAAATGGTAAAGAAAAATACGAGTGGAGAAGAGATTTCTGTTGGATGCATCAAAGAATGTCGGAAATATGATTCAGCTTACACAATTCAAGGAGCGTCATCTTTCTCTAATGTTGTATATTGTTACTTTAAAACACACACACACGTCCGTGCATAATTCGAACACCATCTCAAGGAAACAAAGAGAAGGGGAAAGCTACAGTCAGCGCTGCAGAAAATATAGAATCTGCAACAGAGCACATAAGAAACTTGTTGAGAGCTGCAGCTGAATAAATTTGTGCCCCACACACACACACACACACACACACACACACACACACACACACACACACACACACACACACACACACACACACACACACACACACACACACACACACACACACACACACACACACACACACACACACACACGGTTACAGTTTGTCTAGTTGTGCTTGGCACGAATCCCTTTTAAGTAGTTTTTCCAACGCTTGACCACATCCTTAAAGATGGGAGCGTTGTCTATGGACGCCAGCAGCTGCAGCTGGTTAATGTGCGTCGTGTGATAGTCCCAGCGTGCCAGGTTGGGCGCTGTAGCCACCATGAAGTGACGCAGGTCGTAGATGCTCCCCGACCCCGTGTCAAAGAGTGGCAGCATGGCCTTCAACGACTCCATGCCGCGGCTGAACAGCTGCCCCGCCTCCCTGCCAAGCTTCTCCCCGGCTGTCTCAGTCAAGTCGTAGAGTCCCAGCAGGGAGTAGATGAAGCCGTTGAGGACAAAGGAGCTGGGCGTGGTGGGGTATTCTTCATACCAGTCGAATTTGTTCATGAACACGGCTTTGACCCCGTGCTGCGCTGAAGGCACCTTGTAGGGTCCTGTTGCCTTCAGCGCAGCGTCGAGGTACGCCTGGTCCTTGGTGAGGAGGTAGGCTCTCACCAGGGTGGACATGGCCTGGCCCTGAGCCATGGCTGAGTACCAGCCGGGCTCCAGAGGCCGGAAGCCTTCCCCCAGTTTACGGGTGACCATGATGGGCCAGCCACCTCGCTCGTCCTGGTTGCGCATCAGCCAGTCGCTGGCGGCGAAGAAGGCGGCCATGTGGGCAGTGGTGGAGATAGTAACATTGTCAACAAAGCCACGCCCATGTAGAATTAATCGCACCACCCGTCTTGGCATAATCTGAGCAGGACAACGGACACAGAGACAGACACCAAAAATTGTATTATGGCTGGAATTAGGATTTGGCGTTCATTTTGTTTGACTTTTCTACATGGAATTAGTGTCAAATGGAGAAACACAAGTTCAATTTTATAAAAAAAAAAACCTACATCTACAAACATTTTACAAAAAAATCTAAAATTTGCTACAATTTTTAGCGTGATATTAGTTTTGTTCAAACCACCAACTGAAATGCAGATTTAAGACGGGGAAATTATGATTAACTATTTATGGTCTAGGCTAGGGCTGCAACCAACAATTAATCCAAAAGCCCAAAATATTCAGCAAATCTTCATATTTAATAAGCTGAAACAAGGAAATGGTTGTCATTTTTGCTTGAAAAACTAATTAACAAGTAATTAATTATAAATATTGTTGGTTAATAAACTAACTGTTGCAGCTCTGGCTCAGTTAGATAGTTATTAGTACTTTTAGCACCAAGCGTTGGACGTAAACCTAAACCAACCTTCGTGGCCTTCACAGCCTTGGTGTTGGACAGCCCGACACCCTTCCTGAGGTCAGTGAGCAGGTCCCGGGTCAGAGTGCTCCAGACGCTTCGTGGCCCGACACCGTACGTGATCTCGTGGTCTTTGAAGGCGATGAGCCGCGTGCTGGTCACGTAGTGGATTGTAAACGGCGGGCCCTTCTCCGTGGTTTCCAGGATCACCGACACGCTGCCGTTGGAGGCGAACTTGATGTCCAAGCTGAGGATGAAGTCTTTGGAGTTACCCAGCTGGAGGGACACGCCTTCTGATGACTCTGTGGGGCCAGGATGAGAAGAGGGCGAGTGTTGTTAATGTGTATAATGAATCCCAAATTCAAGTAAAAAAAATATTTATATTGTTTCTTCAAGTACATCCGGTCTGAAAAAAGACAGACAGACTGCACAAACTTCCGACGATTACTGGGTGACACAGTGGACTATTTTTAACAGACTGACTGGAAGCCTGTTACAGTGCGTCTGTCTCCTTTGATGTTGTCTTTTTCCTCATGCTCCCAAGATTTACTCTGTAGTCAAATTCTCAAATGATCAATAACAGTCATGACTTCTGCGGTCAAAACCCTCAGGGTCGTGTAACGTTATTACCTCTGTGAAGTGCCTAGCTCTGTGTGTATGTGTGAGTTTGTGAGCCTCAAATACACACGATTCTCATGGGATGTACAGTACAGATGTGTCACTGCCCACAGAGCCTAATTAGTAGGAGGCCAGAAGGGAGGGAATATCGGGAGGAAAAGAACAAAGTAACAGGAAGAGAGTGAAAGGGGAAGTTGAGGCACTGCAGCAACTTTTCCCGTTGCATCGCCACATCTCTTCCCTTCAAAGCTCAAAGTTAGAAACCCAGTTGCTCTTCAGTTTCCACATGGCCACCGCTCCGCTTACGTTATATCAGACCGGTGCCAGCACTTTAGTTGCTGTTCTGATTTCATTTCAACCTCCTAAAACACTGGCTGCTTCTAAAATGATCTCTCCTTTAGCCATGTAACTCGGTCAGCACAAAACACCTTCCCCAAACCTTTCTCTAATCAAGGCTTCCCACAGGGTGAAAAGAAGTTTGTGTCAAGAAAAGTAAAAAGCACGATGGGCCACATTAGGTGCCCTTAAAGCCAGCCAGGGGGCCGAAGAGTGAAAATGAGCCAATAGTGAGAAGACAACTGAGAATCAGATCTCACATGACATGAGCTGAGAAAGCAGAAGCAGTCGAAGCCGTCTGAGACACAAAGACTGTCAATCAGGAGGGAGAACGGAGGAGAGAGACAGTCTGGCAGGGGCCTCTGGATGACTACGGCTCTTTAATGCACTCATAAATCCATTACTTAAGGCAATGCACAGAGTAAGTGGATTTGTACTCTGGCCCCTGGATAACTCTGGCATCAATAAAGGATGAGAAGGAATACAGACGAGATTCCAGCTCCTCTGCTCTGCTCTCTGTCTGTTTAGCAGTAAGGCAGGAGACAGAGATGACACAGAGCTACAAATATGTCAGCATCAAAACAATGCATGTGCACATGAGTGCAACGAACACTTGAAAACACATGTTCAGTACGTGTTGGAGGATGCAAAAAATCCAAACGACAACAGTCAATGCATGTTGATTATTCATTCACATCCTCCGGGGAGGAACTTCACTGCATTTAATTGACTAAGAAATAGATCAAAATCCCCACATTTGACAAGCTGAAACCATCAGATTAGATTCTCTGCTTGAAAGTAAAGAAGATTTTACATGTTTGACAATGATGAACATAAAAAGCCCCTTTAACGTGATCTAAATTAATAGCAAATGAAAATGAAAGCATAAAGTTTTAGCACATTTGGCAGCCTTTACACCGGTGAGTATAGCATTTTCCCCATTCTTCTTTGCAAAACTGCTCGAGCTCCATCAGGTTGCATGGTGACCATGAGTGAAGTCCGGCTACTAATAATGGATTGGATTGAGATCGGGACTCGGACACTGACTTGGCCAGTGGAGGTCCGTTTTTAGTTGGACATAAAAGTTGTATTCCTGAAGATTTTAATGAACCCAAATCCTATGTTTTAATACTTTTTATGCTCAGCATTTGCTGCCTAAACACCAGCGATTCACAGGAAAGTGATCTGTGCCAGAATCCAGTGGAACGGTTTTGATATCAGCCTCACCGTTTACCATTCATTCCAGTTCATTCCAGTTCCAGCGTCATCTACTGCTGCTGCTGCTGCTTCACATACATGGCGGCTTTTACTGTGAAGCATTCACAGGATATGCAATACATTTGTCACCTGGATTAGCGGCGTCCACATCACTCATCAAAAATGCGTCTACATAACAAGACTACCGTCATTTTCAACATTCGGCCTTTTTTATTTTTTCAAGGGAGTAATGGAACAGCTGCAATTATTACTCACTGTCAGCTTTCCTTAAAACGAAGCAAAGTTATTTGATAAAAAAAAGCAAAATATACACAAACAGTTGCTCGTCTGTTTCTGAGCTGCTCAAGGAGTGTTCCTGCTACCATGGTAACAACAGGTGTCGTCAATTACGACTTTAAAGGTCAAAAAGACACTTTAAATCTACTCAGATTCAGTGTTGAGAGACAATAAAACTTAAACATTCAAGGTGGCGGGTGACAGCTGTCTCTCCACTGTATCTCCGTACACAGATCACCTTGCTAATTCTGATGGGTTTGTACAAACTGCATTTCTGAACAATCAAACGACTACCGGGGGATTCGGAAAATAAAGGTGCTTAGCGGTGGCGAGTGTTCGTGCAGGAATGTGCTGCTGATGGATGGTAGATGGTAGGTTATTATCAGGGGACAGACGATTGATCCACTTGTCAGAGGATTTGAGAGGCTGTTCAACACCAGTGCCCTAGATACAGTAAGGAGGGGAAAAAAAGACCATAACAGAGCAAAGGGAGTAGGAGGAGGAAGTGAAGGGAGGCAGAGACAGGAGGAGGAAGTGGAGGGAGGCAGAGACAGAAAGAAAAACTAACAGCAGAGGATGACAAACAGGAAAAGTTTGAATGACAGAACAGAATATGATTGCAATGTTTTCGAAGCACAAAAAGGGCTGAGGGCTGATAAGTGGGTGGAAATGAGTGAAAGGAGGTGGAAAACTGAGTGAAATCGGAGGGTATAGACGAGAAAGACAAATGGAGAATGAAGATTGCCGAGGGAGGGCTGAGAAGGGATGATGAAAACACGATGATGGCGAGGAAAGAGAGCTGATGATGGCGAGTCGATGCTGTAAGGCACGGTGAGCGAGGAGCAGAGAGGGGAAGAAACGTGTGGAGCGGTGAAATGGAAAGAAATTGTTGATGAGAGTTTGGAAGGGGGGGGGGTGAATTACAGGAGAGGCAGCAGCTCAACAAAGGGGACACAGAAAGAGATTAAAACATGTACATGGTTTGTTTAGTATTACATTCTAGTCATATTAATAACATTACAGATTCATCCCTTCTGCTAATGTTAAAGCTAATGATATCTGACTGATGACCACCAATTGACACCACAGCTTCACACACTGACAGCACACACCACTCACAATCCTGGAAAACCTGACCCAGGGATATAAGGCTAGTTTGCCTGGAATATAAACATAATTTATTTTACATGCTATAAAGGAATAAGCTCTTTTTTTTTTTGTCAAAAAATACCATGAAAAGACTGAAGCTGATTCTACGCTATGTAGCCAAATCCTAATATAGCTATTTTCTCTGTGCCACAGACCTCCACTGTGGTCCACAAACAACAAAAAACTCATCAATGTTGCACTGGGTGACACGCATATTCATAACAATGAACATGTTGTTTGTTTTAGACTCAATCTAAAATACGCTGTCCTGCTGCTGTGTGAGTTGTATTATTTGCATTTAAAAATAGAAACAAATTCTCTATTATGTACATACACTTTTATATAAAATTGCATTTCCCAGCTGTTTTAGGAAATTATTTAGCCATTTTGTAAAGCAAATATTTGTAACCTGTTCTTAAAGACTTAACATCGCATCATATATTGGGTTTCTGAAAAACAAAAGGGCAATAGTTAACTACCTTTCACTACAGCCTATACGGCAGGTACAATGGTTTGCAAATAGCACACTAACCTAACAGCCTTGACATCTTTTCTGCCCTTTGACTAAAACAGAATTAAGGTTAATTGGCTACAGCTGATAACATGTGGACAGTTATTTCAAACACTAATATTCATGCTCTGTTAAAAAAAAAGAAAAAAGAAGGAGTCTGTTTTGAAAATAATTTTGAGTAAATGGGTTTTTGTCTGTAGCATCCGTGGGAAGCTTCACAATGCATTTGGACAGCAGAAATGTGACAACTCGACTCAGAGAAGAAAATATGATGATATGCGCGATGCCGCATCTGCTGGTTCTTTAATCATCATGCATTTTCAGGAATCTGTCATCATGTGGTGGGTCCGCTGTCAACTGCCACAGTGTGCCAGTATTCTCGTGGTGTGGCGGTGACTCACCGCAGACTATCATCCTGTCCTGAGGATGTAGTTGCATATCGAGCCTCCAACAGCCACATCTAACAGGAGATAAGCTCCTTGCCCGGAGGCCATCTGGGCTCATGGAAAGCTTACGTACCTGGAGCACTGAACTGGCGCACGGAGGTAGCTCGGGTCTTGTCGAGGACACGGCTGAGGACGCAACCTTTCGGCACACTCCAGGGCGCTGTGCTGGCCCGGCTGTCTCTGTCCTCGGCTGTATCGTAGACCTCCACGTGGGGAGGGCGCTCCGTCAGGTTTTTGCTGTAGTGGCTTAAGCCATACTGAGCAATCTGGATGGCGTAGAAGTAGCCCTGAGGGCCCCACTGAGTGGACAGAGGCACACCTGGGTGGAAAAGAGGGATGTAGAGAAAGAGGATAAGGACAATGATGTCAAGTGAAAAGAGACAATGATTTCCCTATAGGCAAAAGCCCACTGATGAAGATTCTAGGGTTGGTTGTATTTTTATGGTTGTTACTTCTATATGTGTATCTTGTTTTGAGCTCTTAGCACTCTATCTTTTTCTTTTTTTAGATGGCATAACAGCTTATTGTTTTTGAAGTGTCACATTGAGATCATAACCCCCGTCATAACTAGAATTACCACCTTGTGGTTGTGTGCCTCCACCAACCAGTCAAGCTGTAGTTTATAAACATGTCTGTCCAGATTCATATAATATACGTAGTGAAGACTTTGAAGCTATTCATCCGATCACAGTGAAAGTTGACCTCTGGGATATAAAATGTCTTCACTACCTAATTTTATTCTATTAAATAAAAGTGTGAAATATTGGCATGATTAGCATAGGAAATCTTGAGTTATGGCTGTGTATCCTTGAGTCCAAGGGGACATTCGTGCCAAGGTGTCCTGAGACGCCACGTTCAAAAGAATGGGACAGACAGACATACAGACATCCTGAAAACATAATGCCTCTGGCCATGGCTGTGTTCGGCGCAGAGTCATATTAAAACTGGTCTTAAATGAATTTTTGATATTAAACATACACATTTTAGGACTTTCCAGTGATTGGATGGGACCAGCAATTATAAAGATTCCAATCTGAGTTTATTTTATAAACACACACAAAGAAGACAAAAAAGAATCATAAAAAATAAAAACAAAACAAAAACACCACCAGCTATGGTAAATGATTGCACGGTCTGGATTAATTCAAGCTAATCGACTGCATTTCACCGGAGGCGAGCTTCCCTGTTCACACAGCCAGAAATAGCTCAGGCAGAAGAATCACTCTGATTAACAGATAGTTCACTTAAAGACATTGTGAGAGAGCACATGTACAACCTAACCTCATCCTTTGTAAAAGAAGACCATAATATACTCATGTTAGGGCAGGGTGATAACAGGCCTCCTTTCAAACTAATCACCACTGCATACTAAGCTGGTCATTTAGTTGTACTTTGCTCATTGCCATTTGTGTTGTTTCCCCAATAGGATACATCATGCACAAGACTCATTTTATTATTTGCTGTTCTGTAGTGTATGGATTCAGTTAATGAATTACTCAACACAGAAAGATAGCTTAATCTTTTTTTAATAGCAGTAAAGACTGTAAATGTGGTGTTTAATCAAAAATGAAGGTGAAGAATAAACTGATTGTGAATATGAACTAGTTGTCCTTATTGACCAGAGACCATACAGTTAGTAATGGTGTGTCTAATGTTGATAATAAGAAACTATTTATATTGCAAATTTCATACAACAAAATGCAGCTCAAAGTGCTTTACAAAACAAAGAGCAGACAGGTATAAGGACACTGATTGACAATAAATTGCAATAAACCAAATGTTTAAATAGCTTACTAATTATTTTCCAATTTGTCTACCAATCTGGAACATCTCAACATCTACCTTTAGTCTTCCTGTTTTTAAAGCATGAAGTCACTTTTCACCTGTCAGTGAGGAGCTGCACCAAAACCTTCCATCCAGCCCTGATCCCCTTATTTTCATAGACTGCATGTGCATTACTGTAAAGAGTTATTTCAGACAGACCAAATTCATTGAACAAAAACAATCAGCTACTTATAACTGTAGAGTGGCAGTCACGGAAGATTTTCCACATTTGCCAACTGCTCCCTGCAGTGTTTTGACTGCAGAGAGCCTAAATGGACAGCCCATCAACATATATTAACTCTAATCCACACACATTTTTCATGTTTGTATAGATTTATATTCCTTTCTAAAGTCAAAGTGACATAAAGATGAATATCAATAAGTAATGTGAGCAGTCCCTCCTCCCTGCACTCTTGTATCATGCCAGACAAAGCTGAAGTTGTGCTGCATGCAGAGCCATTTCATGTGTTCGCCCATTATTACTTTGGATCTGATTTATTTTAATGAACAGAGACAACAAAGTGCTCAAATGTGTGCTCACATAAATTACAAGTTATTACGAGCTATTGGCTGTCAATGTCAGGTAAAAAGAATTATTTAATGTTCCCTGACATTATCAGTGCAAGTCCCTATGTGAATAGAGTTACTGGTGCAATATGCATGGTTAAAATCATGTTAGCAACAATGCATTGTTGCAATGCAACATATGCATTTTCATATTACTGGTGGGAAATTAATGTATGCCCCATTTTAATATGTATGTAGTATGTAGCATGGACCGATGACAAGTATTACATTCAAGCAGCATTGGGGAGTAATGGAATACATGTACCGGAGTTAGTATTTAGCATACAAATTATGAGTAACTGTATTCTGTTACAGTTACAATTTAAAGAGTTGGTATTTCGAATCAGTTGCAGTTCTGTTCAGAAGCTTATTCATTGTCTAAATAAATTAAGGTAACTCCATCCATTTTTTTGTTTAGTTTGTTTTGTTATAACTGCTTACACTTTTCTGTTCCCTGTATCTGTCTTGTATTGTCTGTAAAGCAACCTTGAGTGCTCAGAAAGGCGCTGTTAAATAAATCTATTATTATTATTATTATATGAAAAGAAAGCCGGGACAACAGAGTCAGGGCAGAAATGCGTTTCTATCTTGGAAATTTAAACAGCATTTCACATTGAAGACAGAACAGAGGGAAATGTAACTGAACATAACTGTGCAGTGCAACCTCTGCTTGTCAGCAACCAACCTCCTTTCAGCTCCACATTACTCTACCTCCAACCTGAAGCATTTAAAAGTAAGTTATTTTTTATAATAGCCAAGGGTAGTGGTCTGCTGTAGTTTTAATGGTCACCTTGCTATTTTATAGTTGAAGAAGCTAGCTGCTTAGTTGACGTTAACTTTACATTCTCCTGTGTGCTGATTTACTAGCTCCAGAGCCGCTGAAAGACTGACTAGCGCCGTTTGACTTACTAGCTAGCATTACCTAAAATGAGCTAATCGTTATATTTTTGTACAAGAACACGCTAGAATAGGCATGTTTAGTCAGCAGTATTTGATGGTCGCGTTCCTACACAATTCAGAATACGTTACTAAGATTGAGTAATGGAATATGTTACAAATGACCTTTGTTGTATTCTGTAACGGAATACATTTTGAGAGTATCCTTCCCAACACTGCATTCAAGTAGTAAAGTCATCCTAAACACTTCCTGATTAAAAACTGATATATATGATATGTTCACTCTCATACATCCCCACTCAAATTAGCACACTCCCAATCCCTTGGCTGACTTTTCTCCATGCTTGTCTTGTTACTGGCGTCTCCCTTCACAACTTAAGATGAATGTCTTTATGACAGTCAAATGACACTGCAACGCTGTAGTACTCACTGAATAGCACTAAGTAATCCATGTGGAATTGACTGTTAAGCCTCCACATATTTCATGACTCCCGAGAGCAGACTTTTCTAAAAATCTGAAGCCTCTAAGCCTACTGAGCAATTTAGCAGCAGAAGTGCTAGACCATCTTATTGTTAGCCAAGCTTTTTTTACCTAGTTAGGTCAACAAAACTAACATGTGGATGAAGGTTGGCAGACGACATAGCTTGAATAAACAATATTATTGTTAAACTAAATTACTAATGTGTCATGTGAAAGGGTTAATTGTTTTGTGGAGAATTAAGACCCTACTAAGTCTTCAGAACTGTTTCCATGAGGTTTTTTGCAGTCTTTCGTCCAAAAATAGCTTAATGTAGCTTAACGTTAGCATTATAGCTGGGTGATCTAGGTACATTATTGAACACTTTGGGGGAATAATACTATATTTATTTTGCTATGTTGCCACTGACCATATGCCGATGTTGCGTAACAATAGATCCCATGTCATGTATGTCTTTGCACCAAGAGTATAAGTAAAAGTATGTGTGTTTTATTAAGCACTAAAAGTTATAAGATGTGTTTTAGGATTGTGTCCATGGGTTTGTGCAAATGTTTAAGTGATGGCGCTCTGCGGTAGAACCCAGGAGCAAAGATAAAGACCGTTCAAAGAAAAAGCCAGACACAAAAAAACGCGTAAATTAAGAGGGTTTTAGAGAGGATTAACTACTTCCACTAATGGTAGCGCTCCAGCGGCTGGAGCTTTAATATTCTCAACTTTTATTCTTTGTCTGATGGAGGCTGTGCTGCAACAAGGAAGAGTAAGACCTCAATTTCTAATCCTCTGCCATAAAACTACAAGCCCTACAGTAATGGCATATAAAAGTGCTGCATTTTTATGACCCTTTCTAATAATAAAAACCTTGAGAGCATACTTTTGTATTCAGTGACTGGCTGTGAATTTCAGACTAATGTATCTGAAATGCTCTCAATTTAAAGTTTTTTTTCATCCAAATAGTATTACAGTTTATAGAAACAAGACTGCTTGAGCTTGAGATCTCAGTACATTCTGGGTTCGTGTCAAATGCTTTGACTCCTGACATAAGTTACATCCCAACAGAGCATGGTGGAATTATGTAAAAGGACCATCACGACATTTAATGAACATTGCTGAGGGTCCTGTTAAATAACGTTTCCAAGGGTAGCAGGGTGTGTTAGACGTGAAATGCTCATGACCTTGTTTAAGCCCTGTGGTGAATTGGACTGTGACAGGCTAATTAATGAACTGCTATTTTCACCTATAAAAATATGCTAAGTTCAAGAGAGGTGTGTATGCTCGGGTGTGTGGAGTGCTAAAGGAGCCTTGGGCTTAATTAATGGACCTTGTTAAATAGTGTGTCTATGTGTGGAAATATGTGGGTATAGGCAGATGTATTTTCTCTGTGTTGGACTAAAAGAAATGGTCTAGAGGAAATGAGAGGGTGAGAATAACTGGGCTCACTGCTGCTCAGCCCAGAGGTACTAACAGATTTGGTTAGATTCCAGACTGACCTAGTTCCTGCTATATATGTACACTCTCTAATATGTGTTGTAGCAAGTCCTCAAGTGGAAAACAGTTCAGATAAAAAAATAATAATGAGAATTACAAAAATAAAACAATGCAATTTATTGAAAATTAGCAAAACTCATCGGAACTAATCCACCGAATATGTTACCGGGCTTTTTGACCTGCCTCATAATTTGGTATTCTCTGCATCCATGTGAGTATAACCGCCTCTGAAAGAGTGCAAAGCAGATTTACAAAAAAAAGTCTTGCAGATTTTTGAGATATAGATACTATAGAACTATATATGTTTTTGTAATGAACAGAAAGGCAGATTTGTGTCACCATGTACAGTAAATATGTAAAAGAGGGCAAACATACATAACCTACTTGTCAACATAAACATGTATTTTAAAAGATCTACATACCTATAAATTGGAAAATAAACTGATAAAAATATGTCTTACACAGTCAAGCTTCATTTAAGACTGTAGACGTCTCTTCATCTCTCCCTCTTCATTGTAGCTGGTGCTAGACTGAGAACGGAGACCCTTAGCAACTTAGCTAATTAGCCAACGGGCTGCAACTGGACAAAATGCTTCTGTTAACATTAGTTAGTCCGTTCGTGTTTCCTAACTGCGTCGCGAGTTATAGTAACGTTAGCTTAGCTGGGAGTTTCATGAAGAAAGACAAAGTTTATATGTTAGCTGTCCTACAGCTGTCAGAGTTAGCTTCGACTTCATATATTACAATCTAATAGCTGTATTCTCAGTAATGTGATAATCTGCAGTAAACGGGTTGCTTATAAAACACTAAAACAGAAGTGACAGCACAGTTTGTCTTAGTTATCAATGTTGATAGCATCGTTTGTTACTTAGTTAATGACAAATTGTTTTGGCTGTGCTTTCTAACATGATGTCATAGTGCTAACCGAGCACCGTTAGCCTTTACAACAGAGACGCTTCACTACACTTGTTAGAGAATGTTTCATTACAGAGTTTTCTGCTTATTTGTGTTTGTTGCTGTGTGCTTGTGGTGGAAAAATTAATGTAAACAAAATTGCATACAATGCGCCATGACATATGTCCTCTTCAATGCCAGGCTAAAGTTAGAAGTCACTCTAGTGAACAGAACATGTAAAAACAACCACATGCTTATGGTGGCATTGACACCATAAGCTATATAAGATAATGCATAAGCCTGAGTAGTTTAGTACATATTATGGTGTTTTTCTGTTACATGGCACCTGCTTACTCGCTTCTACTCGCCTTTTTTGGTTTTCCATTATGAAAAAAAGTACCTGGAACTTATAATTTTTCTAGTATTGCCTCCGTTGAGGTTCCAAGCGAGCTGAGGCAGTACCCAAAGGTGATGTGAAAAGCTGCAGACTGCTGATTAGTTGGAGAGAATCCTCACTAATCACTGTGCGACGGACGGGGGTGTCCTGAACAAACCAGACATTTTTAAATAGTTCTTTTTTTTTGCTGCCTCCTGCTTCTTTTGAAACTAAATTTGTCTTCCGAGAATCAAAAACAACACACCTTCAACGTTCTGTGTGTAACGGCAGTTTCCTGCGCCGGAGCTATGGCGACCGACCACGCTCGCCTCCTGCATGAGGGGGTGCTTAATCTGCAAAGGAAACAGGAGGACGGGGCACTGCGGCCGGGTTGAATCGAGCAGGTACCATCTAATGGAAAAATGCCATAATAATAGCTGCATTTGAACATTTAATATTCAAATATTAAAACAAAATAACAAATGGAATTCAAACGATATTTTAGAAGAAGATTGACAGCTCTAACTTGGTGGTTGCCCGTAGTCTTCACAATATGTTTAAGTACCACTTTCTGGCCTGAAAGAAAGAGTCAGCCTTCATTGCCAGTTGACACTGCCAATTAAAAGATTAATAATGAATATCTATTTTGTAATTTATACAGGGTCACTTCTTCAAGCGAGCGGGGCATGGAACTATATTGATGACAAGGTGGTTTGAACTAATAGCCTTTTAAAATGAGCTATTGATCCTTCCTGGTAATTATTTAAAAAGGAACCTTGAAGAGAAAACAACTTTGAGGATGGTCTCAAAGTGTGAAGGAACAGGGAGGGATACACTCACTTAACACAATATCTATACAACGTGCTGACTCTGACTAAGTGAAGAAAAGATACATTTTTATATTGACTTCACACAAATCACATTTGATTGGGTTTTAGAAAGGCTAATAGTGTGTGGAAATGGGTGGAAGAGATTGATTTGCTGCTTTTGAAATCTGATCTATTTTTTTAATCAAGACTTGATTCACTTCCTCACAGATCAAACAAGATCATTTACGATGCATCCCTTTTCTGGAATAAACCTCATTAAGCAAATCATATATTTGTCTTTGACAAAGAGTTTATTAAACACCTAAAAAGAATCAAAGTTTAAAATCAAATACACTGGTGGGTAGCTTTGGGCACCATGAAAGGGAAGTACCATTGATAAGTAAATCCAAACTGTAATGTGAAATATACAGTGGCTTGTATTAGTTTACAGACCCATGCAAAAAACGATCTTTTGGAAATTGAACAAGTATTCTAATGTTCTGTTTGAATGAATAATGTATTGTAAATAAATAAATATTCTTCCTTAAAATTTAGGGGGTATAAGTATACACACCCCTATGTTAAATTCACATAGAGGCAGGCACATTTTATTTTTAAAGGCCAGTAATTTCATGGTTCTAGGATACTACGCATCCTGATAAAGTTCCCTTGGCCTTTGGAATTAAAATAGCCCCCCCCCCCTATCCTCACATACCCTTCACCATACATATAGATTGGCATGGTGTTATTACAGTAAGCTTAATAGCTGATTTGATTTGCCCTGATAGATGATTTTAGGGAAAGTTCCCCATGCCTATCTCTATGTATGGTGAAGGGTATGTGATGGATGTGTGTGGGGGGGGCTGTTTTAATTCCAAAGGCCAAGGGAACTTTATCAGGATGCATAGTATCCTGATCCATGAAATTACTGGCCTTTAAAAATAAAAATGTGCCTGCCTCTATGTGAATTTAACATAGGGGTTTGCATACTTATACCCCCTGAATTTAAAAGGAAGAACATTTATTTATTTACAACACATTATTCATTCACAAAGAATTGGTGTCCTTAAAAGGTAGGACTTTCCTATTTTTTTTAATTAAGGCATTAAGATCAATTTACAAAATGTTTTTTATTCAACATTTTAGTCAACTTTGGCATGGGTGTGTAGACTTATGCAAGCCACTGTACCTAATAAATGTTTTCCATGTTTTTCGTAAATTGACTGTATATGCATGTTATTTTATGCTCCTGTATCTTGTGTAATTATAGGAAAAAATGTCTGCACACTGACACCGCCCCGACAGCCCCCCCCTCTCCCTTCTCCTCATCCTCGTGATATACATAAATTAAAAAAAAAAGGTCTTACCTTCCACTCCACTTATACACTTGACACGGTCGCGGACCTCCACATTGTATCCCTCAAATGACATGAAGACTCCATTGGGGTGGTAGGGCTCACGCTGTGCGTAAACCTTTGAATAGCTGTGCTGGAACTCAAACCGATCGTAGCCGTCGTACTGCACCACTTTGCCGTACACTTCAAAGTATTTCTCCATCCAGCTGAAGGGCAGGTATATCTCGCCGCCCTCCTGCCGGCCTTTGATTGTAGACTCATCATTGATCAGGCAGTCAATTTCTTCATACTTGATCCCTGCAACAACCCCAACAACAGGCGGGGGCTCTGGAGGTTGTGGAGGGTGTTGCTGGCTGCTGATGCTAGCATCCCCCACCTTGGGACTTGGAGCTACCAAGGCAGCGCGGGGAAGGAAGCGTAGGGAGGTGTCACTGGAGCAGCGGTTCCACAGCAGCACAGTGATGAGTGTAAAGAGGGCACAGATAACAATGAGGGTCTTGTAGTTGACACGAGCAGCCAAGCAGCGCATGGTCACAACTGGCCTGCATGACACAAACACAAGACTTGATTAGAAGCATGTACGATCGACCATTTGTTGAGAATCTACAACTCTCAGCACTTGGGCCTTACAGCCTTGTATATTTTTTAAAGCATTAAACCATCAAAACACTCTCAGGATATGGCACTTAATCACCATTATTAGACAGCAAGGGGTAATGTGGAAAAGGTGCAAATTTACATGTAGTGACGTAACGTCGGTACATAACATCTAATTCACCTTCCACAATAAGGGTGAGCGTTTTACATGCATAAAAGAGAAAGGGTAACTGTAAAACCTGCCTTTGGATGCAGCAGATGAGTAATCACATTTCTCCTCTACTCCTGACTTGGAGCCATGACGTCACAAGCTATTTTTTTTTTGTCAGAACACTTGGTCAGACACTTACGGTGCAGTGAGATGGACATGGTGTGTGTGTGTGTGTGTGTGTGTGTGTGTGTGTGTGTGTGTGTGTGTGTATACAGTGCAGTTTGTTCTTTCAGCAACAGTTGGTCTGAAGTTCACACATAGTCAAATGTTTAGCAGTGGAAACAGACTTCCCTAGACCTTTAGACTTTTTAATAAGTACATTTGGAAACAAGAATGCATTGCTATGTGTAAGGGTTTTTCCTTTAATCCTGCAGCATTTCTATTAGAGCGGGCCCTGTTTGAAGTCTTTGTCATGTGAACCCTGTATACAGGAACAAGGCATTAGCTTTCTCCAGGAGAATTCTTCCTGGAAAAATCTTTCATCCCCTACCTCTGTTACTGATACCAGGATTCTGGTGTACATGACGTTTCAAAAAAAATAAAACAAAATTGGCTTGCTGGAGAAAGATGACTGTATGACTGTATGTAACAACATAACTTTTTTTGTTTTTTTAAACAATAATTTCTTCTTTTTTTTTTCTTTAATAATTTCAAGATCTAAGATCAGGGAAAAGTCTGTTCCCTCATATTAGTAGTGGTTATAAAAAGTAAAGCAATAACTTGACTTCAGGTATCTCTTGAAAAAGAGATGTCCATCTCAATCACACACACAGACACAGACACACACAGACACACACACCGATCAATCAGGATCCATGTTTTCATGTCCTCTGTGTTTCTCTGGCATTTTCACCAAGCCAGTGAAAAATCAATGATGCATACTGAGGTCTCCTCCTCCCCACTAATTACAGCTCATGGCTTAAAAAAAAAAAAAAAATCACTATACGTTGACAACAGAGGCCGGTCCTCTGATGACAGAGGAAAAAGTTAAATTGCTTAGGTGACTCTTACTAAATAGGAAAGAGGACTTCCAGAGTGCTTAAACAAGAAAATGTTGAGGGAGTGAAAGTTGTGGAGGAAGAAGAAGAATAGCCTCCCCCTAAATCAAGGCTTTTAAAATGATAAAAGCCAAACACTGAATTGAGGCTTTGTTTGTATAATAAAGGGGTTGAGATGTGTCCACTCAAATAGGCGCAGAACAAAATGCACAACTAAATCATGTTTGTTCCACAAGAAAGAGGAAAAAAAAGAGACGTAGAAAAAGTAACTATTTCCTTCCTTATAAGCTGTAGTTTAAAACATTTTGCGGATGTGTTTCAGTCAGCCGGACCTCTGCGGAGACCGTCCTTAAGTCATTGACGATGGGCGGACAGGAGCTCCGACAATGCTAAAAATGCAAAGGAGAGGACCCGAGTAACTATAAATAAGGTTCGTTTTTAAAAAAAATATATATAGTGATTCGTTGCTGCTGTTGAGCTCAGGCTCAAGGTGGATAGACATGGGCTCAAGCCCTGCAGCATGGCGAGTATCCTAATGGCTCGCGCTGACCACGAGACGATTCGTCTAAGCCATGTCCCATTCCCTGAACAAAACTGACACGCAACAGTAAGCAAAAACTAAAAGGCTAATCTGCTGTGGGAACAGCAAGGTAGTGACATGACATGTATTCTTGAAAACGGGCTCTCCATCAGTGAGTAAAATGCATTCTAAACCTGGGTCAGTGCTTCATTTATTCTGTTGCTTTTCCATTTTAACTCAATCCATGTTAGATTTGTTCCCGTTTCTGGGGGGAAACGTACTGTAATACCGATTCCAGGAGAGCACTGAAAGCAGGCGGTAAGTGTATTGAGTCTGGAACATAACAGAGTCCATACAAAAAAATATGGACTTGAAGGCTGGGACAGCGATAGGATGCTATTCATTGTGAATGTTACACGCTAACAAAGCCCTGGGGAGAGGTGGCAAAACAATGCAGAATCATCCAGCAAGAAAGTCAAACCTGGATTGAAATTTGCTGCATCCCAACGCAATGTCACATGGCAGGACGCTGTGTTAAACCAATCAAATATGAGCAAGTGTACCTTCCTGGTGGACTACTTTGTCACTGGAATACAGTGTTGGTTACCTTGCGATTGTTGCGATGAATGACAAAATTGCTGCCATTATAACTTTTACTGAATGTGAACTGCTTTGGCATCTGCTAAATCTTAAAATGCCTTCATCTTTTACTCAAACTTAAACAGTGCAACCTCCAATAGACAACCCCCCCCCACCAACACAGGACAGTGCGTTGTTTTAATGCAGGTCTTTTTTCAGAATGCCTGTTTTTTATGTCCTATTAACTAAGTTGACAACAATAATTCAGTTATGCTCCTCATAACTGTGTAAATCCCATCTGCTGCTTTTGCATGAGTTAATTATAAGACAGCATTTAGCTAGTTGCTCAGACAGTAGCTGCATTGTCTCTGGTGCATTTTTGACCCAAATTCATTTACATCTATTAGAAGAAAAACAACAGTTTGTGGGTTGTTTATTCAAAAGCGCAGGTGGAGGTCAGAGTGAATAGTTGAGAGTACAACTGGTATGTATACAACACTGCAGCCTGCAGTTTGTCTTCTGGGGCCCGGGGTTTAACAAACTAACCCTGAACTCGGAGTTGATTTAGATGGGAAACTGAGTTTACAGTTCCAGAACAACTGATTTTAGTTGGTTCAAATAACAGAGTAGGTTGACTCAGAGTTAAGTGCGTGCTCCACCACTACAAAAGGCAGCATGAATGGAGCCACAATACTACGATTCACCATGGCAACGAACACAAACAAATCAGTCGGCATCCTTTACTCCTTTGGAATGGGAAATTCTCATGCTCACATACAGCGAGTCTGAACATATATTTTGTTTCAAAAAAATAAATAAAGCAACACAGCTGTTGCTGCCAAAGAGCGATAATTGGCTTTGGAGAAACTTGCTGCTTGAGTCAATCCGTAAATTCAAATATAGTGTATAAATTTCCTATTTAATGACAAGTATAATGTGTCCTGGTGATAACTGGTGGAATGCTTTTGAATCTATAATCCATTTCATTTCGAAGTCCTAGGCCTGCTAATCCCATGCTGGGGCTGCAGCACCATATCATTAACAGAATTATATTTTATAATCATTTATTTCAAAAAGGGTTTTTACATCATTTACCTGGAATCCTGTGGAACTCCTTTTTTGATGGCCCTTTAAGTTTAAAAAATTTTTCAGAGCGATACACACTTTTCTGATGGCTCTGCATGTGGCATTACTAATATGTCCCCCCTCATCAATGTTTGAAACGGTTTGCAAAAAACAAAAAAAAACATAGTTGTCAATGGGTGACATTATAGAAGACAAAAAAGGTTATGTAGGCTACATATCTGAGGGAATGAAGAAAAACGATACCACTCAAAAAGGTAGTTATCTTGAAATTAAAATCCTTCTATAGTCGAGGCCTCAATATCATCTCCCGACGCATGATTTACTCACTGTAAAGTAATACAGCTTCTTCATAAAAAAAAAAAAGGACATGCTATGTTTGAGGAAAATGTTTATTCTTCCTAACAGAGTTATTAAACCAAACCTGTTTTTTTATTCATGCAGATACCAAACAGCGCTCAAATGCATCTGTTTCAGAATGAATGAATGAATGAGGAAAAGAAAGAGCGCTGTGTCAGAGGAAGGAGATTGAGAGTAGAAACCCTGCACCCGACCAGGTTAGGTTCACAGGCTCAGTTACCATAGTAACTGGATCCGAGGTTAAGTTATCTCTCTTACCCCTCTCTCTCAGGTTCGATTAACCTCCCTCTCTACAACAGAACACCCACAGCTCCCCTCATCTCAGGGTGAAAACACTCAAGTTTTCCCTAAACCTGCTTTCTGAACCATTGCCCACTTTATTTATGTTTTTACCATAAAAGGCAATCTTTCCCTAACCAAGGCCACCTTCAAGTTGTTTTCAGACATTAACCATAGTGGTGGAGTATCAGAAAAAGCTTTGGAACAGTAACTCGCATCATTTTTGTTTTATTGTTTAGGTATCAGGGCTTGCTTAAAAGATATGCACAGAGCTTTGTGTAATCCACTTGTTATCAGCTCAACTCAGAAAGTGTTGTATAGACATAATCCCTCTGGAAGGAAAACTACAGTGACATAACATATAAAATACAGATGTACCTGGACAGCAGTATGAAGACAATAACGGTTTAGGACAAAAGTTTTCTATGCTTGACACTTTAAGAAAAAAACCCACTGTAAAACAAAAATAGCTTTTCCAGTGTCCCGCCTCCAAAAAACTGAAAGCCTGAAATAGCAGCAAGTGACTCGTTGAGTCTTTAGATTTTCATATGATGGAATCTTTCTTTGTGGACACCTGAATAACCAAACCATGCAAGCCAGAGAAAGGTATGAAGGAAAGCTTTGGCATTTTCTATTTTTTTTATTTTACTGAATCTAATCCAGTTCCCCTTGTGCACCCAAACATCAATATTTCACCAACTGTGTCACAAACCATAAGACGTGTAATTGTTGCAACATTACAGTAGCTCTGGGGTCCATGATGACCGAACAATTCATCAATTGAGAAAATAAGCATCAGATTTATCAAAAATGACAATAGTTTGACATTCAGTATAGTATGTTAACATTTACAATCTGCTGGTAAATCCCACCTGAGCTTAATGGTCTCAGGCTGGTGAGTCCTGATGAGGACAGTTCTACACTGTAGATGTTTGGGCAAACATCTGCTTCACTGATAAAAGGATGAGCAACTTCACAGTCGTGAATTCCCAGGGTGCTCGCATGTCTAGCTTTTTTGCTGCTTCTGCAGATCAGCAAAGGCTTGAGACTTTGATTGTGAGCATTTGCTTTTTGAGCTGCGATGTACTTAACATATGAGGGATCTCTGGGTGCACCCATGGTTGCTTCACAAAACGCAGCAAGTGAGCCCCTGGCTTTAAACTACAAGTATTAATTCTGACAGACAAAGTCAACAAATGCAAATATTTGGATCCACCGAAATCCCTAATAACAAAGCTGGAGAGATTCTAGCAGTCAACTAATACTACAGTGGTCTTTTTAATGATGAGAAATGGCTGTGTTTTCATGAAATCAAATGTCAGCAAAAAACACACTGAGACTTAGTTGAATGCACTTTGAGTAAAACCAGCTGCTAATCTCTGTCCTGGTCCCCAGTGCAGAATGTGCAACATTTACAACACGATGAAACTGCAGCAGCAGTGGGCATAGGGATGGGTGATTGGAGTTGTTTTTCTTCTCCTGCTGTCCTCTGGTGTAAAAAAATCATCACAGCAATAAAAGCAGAGTACTCGTGAGCCACCCTTGGGGAGCTATTGGAGCAGAAGCCCGGTGTATGCGTGAGAGGCAGGTGTTGTAGCCCTAACTAAACTCCTGACATTTTCACCGCTCTCCTCAACGGGTGAAGTAAGGTAGGGTATTTTAGACTGTCTGTAAATGATCAGCTCATGCTACTAAAGCTGGGAGATATGTTATCCCCAGTAGAGATAAGATGGATAGTGTGTGTGTGTGTGTGTGTGTGTGTGTATGTGTGTATGTGTGTATATATATATATATATATATATATATATATATTTTGGGTGTCTGTTGC
Organism: Etheostoma cragini; assembly: GCF_013103735.1. NCBI lineage: Eukaryota > Metazoa > Chordata > Actinopteri > Perciformes > Percidae > Etheostoma > Etheostoma cragini. The sequence goes on along the minus strand of NC_048407.1, from coordinate 11,006,349 downwards.
GAGCCTGATTATGATATTGTGTAAGCATAGAGGTGAATTCAAGGCAACAACTGACAGGGGAAAAATAGCATTGCATATTTATCCCTAGAGCTGGGCAATATATTGATATCGTGATATGACACTAGATATCGTCTCCGATTTTGGATATCATAATATCATATTATGGCATAACTGGTGTCTTTTCATGGTTTTAAAGGCTGCATTACAACAAAAGTGAGGTCATTTTCTGAACATACCAGACTGTTGTAACTATTCTATTATTTGCCTTTACGTCTCTTGTGATTGTGTAATATGGCAATAAGTCAAGGTGAATTGCTTGCTTGTCTGTAAAGTAAACTTAGTAGCCACAGCAAGTTAACCATTGTTATTTTATAAATGCTGTGCAGTGTCTGCAGTTACAACTGTCTTCAGGCCTTCTCTCTGACTGAAACCACAGAGCTGCAGCCACGGCAAGCAGAGAGGTCCGCATGTTCACGGAACGGAGGATCTAAAGACACCAATGCTGCAACAGACAATTAGTTTCATAATAACCAAATCTTCAGAATATCTTCTACAGTAGTTGATTTGTTTGGTCTAGATAATGACAAAAAATAGAGAAAATCACTAGAGCTGCAAAGTGTAATCAATTAATCAATTAGTTGGTATGAGTCAATGGTTCAAGACAAAAGTTAAAAAATCTTAAATGTGAATAAATTCTAGTTTATTCTCTCCTCTGTGACAGTTAACTGAATATCTTTGAATTGTGAAAAAAAAAAGACATAATAGGACATCATCTTCTGCTTTTGATAAACACTGATCAACATTTTTCACCATTTTTGGACATTTATAGACCAAACAATATCGAGAAAATATATTCAACAGATGACTCGACTCTGGAAAAAAACTTTAATTGCAGCCCTAAAAAGCATAATTTGCTAAAGCCCAACATCACGTCTACAAATGACTTGTTATACTGCCCGACAGACCTAAACACGTTCAGTTTACCATACCATATGACAAAAATAACCAGTAAATCCTTACAACTGAAACTGGAACCAGAGAATGTTTGCTTAAAAAATAACTTAAAGGATTAATCATTTATTAAATATTCAGAGTGAAACAATTGGTTTCGAGTATGATCCATCATGAATCTGTAAAATACACACTAAAGACCAGAACCTCTGTTACTCCAGACCTACAAGGAAGGTACGGCGACCTTTCTTCATGCATCGCTTAAAAGAGACGCAGATGCTCAGCTAACCTTCACCAACACAACAGAGCAACAAATAAAGTTGCATCACTGCTCAATGATAAAAGCTTCCTTTAGATGCAGCCTAGAAGTGAGTAAACTGCTTTAAAATTAATGCGCTTGTGCGTTTTATCTCTAGTAGAAGGATTAAGCAGGTCATTACCAACAAGCTTAAAGCTGAGGCCTACTGAGGGATTAAGCAAACGCTTAATCAAATGGAGAGGAGACAAGAGAGGAAATGTATTTAATGTAAACAAGACCTTCCGCATCGTTTTAGAGGCAGGTCATGCCAGCTGCCTTGTCCTACAACATAAATAAAATTTAAATCTAGAAAAGTACGCATAAACTAAGAAAAAAAAAAAAAAAAATCAAGAATGCAACAAGAATACAAACGGTGCCATCTCCAGAAGTTGGAGAGGAAATAGCACTGTACATCCATTGTGGGTTTGGGGGTTTGATTGTCCCCAATTTCTAAATAGTCCCTATTGTTTTTAGGCATGGGCAACATGATCTTGTGATATATGATATTATTGGTTTCTAATGACAGTGCATCTCATGTTTATGTCAGTTAATTAAGTAGACATGAAGCCCAACCCTTTGGAGTACTATTACACAAAAGCACCAGAACAGTTCCTTCTAACTAGAATCAACTTACACAATTATCTTTATTTCCTTTCTGCATTGACCCGCCCCTCTTAATTTGTCCCTGTGAGCTTAGTGTTTACCAAACAACTAACAAATAAGCCAAGTTGTGCAACTGGCTAAACGCCATCCTTAACTCTTTTGTATTGAACAATAGCATTCCATAACTGAAACAATAAAGTGACTTCTTATAACTTGACTATCAAACAAATTGTACAATGAGTTGTGCAATATGTATTGACATTGTTACCATGAAAACAAGTATTGAACTTGTTTTCTTGGTCTAAAGTACGTTCACTAGGATTGTTAATGATTTCAAAATACACAAATGATTACAGCCCACTGACCATGTGACATAGCGCTCTCAAACATCAGCCGTGGTCTACCATTATCCAGAGATTATAACTCTATAACTATAAGTGTTGTATGAGGCGGGTGCCTCTTCCTCTGCTTTGAGAAAATGAAAGCTCAGATGGGCCGATCTTACCTCCCCTTTGCTCTGCTTTGCCCGCCCAGAGAATTTGGCCCACCCATGAAAGAGAGGGAGAGAGAGAGAGAGAGAGAGAGACAGAGACACATCATGGCTGTCAAACGAGCAAAGTGACAGTTGGCCAAGGCCACGTACCCCCCACCCCTCTCCACCCTGCCCCCCCATCCTCCTCAAAAGCTACACACTCAGATATGGCACATACTAAGGAACGCTGATTGTAGGACTGGCTCTATTGGCTGTCGTTCTGCACCATGGCTGAATTTGGGGAAGGACACTTTCAGATACAGTATTAGGAGACCACTTAGGCCTAAATAAAAGAGACTTCAGATACAGTATTAGGGGATCACTAAGGTCTATATAAAAGAGACTTCAGATACAGTATTAGGGGACCACTAAAATCTATATAAAAGAGACTTCAGATACAGTATTAGGGGACCACTAAGGTCTATATAAAAGAGACTTCAGATACAGTATTAGGGACCACTAAGGTCTATATAAAAGAGACTTCAGATACAGTATTAAGGGACCACTAAGGTCTAAGTATTAGGGGACCACTAAGGTCTATATAAAAGCATCCAAAGAGCACCATGCAATGGGACCTTCAATGCTAACTGTCATCTAAATATATAACTTTATAAATTAGGGCTCCAAAGTATATGTTTTTTATTGTCATTTTTATTTTCACTGGATCTGAACTTCCGAAATAAAGACGTTGTGAAAGGCAGCAACATATTGCAAAAGAGATTTTTTGTTTTCTAAAGAAAATACCAATAGAAAACTGGTATACCTTTACAATGTACGTGTCAGTGTGGTTTTTTTAGTTTTTTTTTTTTTTTTTAGTAGTGCCTTTCATATTCAATTCAATGTTCAATTTGTTCAACTAAATAATGTTGAAAATAATTTACTTTCATTTGTTTTAAATTCAACAGGCAATTTGTTTCATTTCATCAGGATACTGTAAGCCGTGGAAAGGCAGAGCCGAGTACACTTTAACAACCGTTTATCGTAGTAATCTCCATGCAATCTCGTTATCACAATATTCAACGTTATCGCATATTTTCCTCATATTGTGCAGCCCTAGCATAAATATATATTCTGTGTATACCAATTGGGGCATGTACCAATGTATTTTGCCCTGACTGGAGGACTGAAATGATACTGAAACTGACCTCTAATCCATTCACAAAGAAACGGCCCACTGGCTGGACATCCTGTCGACATTCACCACCGTCTTTCCGCAGCTCCTCAGGTATTTTCTGCTTTCAGTTCCCTCAGCATCTATACATGACAGAGCAGAAAGTGGAATTCCATCATTGTTGCTTAAAGTATGAGCGTATATATTTAAAAAAAAGGCCTGATTAAGAACCTATAGGCACAAAAAACATATTTCTAGGTATTGTCGTTCATTGGTTTGATTCATGCTGTTTCAATTCATGCCTTTTTTTCTCTCTTCGTGAACAATGTGTTATGTATAAAGTAGCCTTTAAACTTTGATATAACTTGATGAGATTACTCAAGTCTTATCGCTTGCCATTAAACAAGACCCAAAGCCCCGGATAGCAGCCCTTAGAACATTGGTTCTTTTTTAAACTCTTGATCCTTAATTCAAAGCCATATCTACTTGTGCCTAGGGCTGGACGACATAAAGAAAATCAAATATCATGATATTGTTAACCATATACCTCAATGTCGATATTGCAGTGTTTACTTTGGTGCTTCAACAAAATGTTAATTACACAGTGACATTTTTGATAAATATTCTCCGGAAATGACTTAGTGGGTAAAGGTAAATAATAGAATAGCATGAACCATCTGGTAAGTTCAGAAAAGGAGATCACTTTACTGTAATAAAGCCTTTAAAATCAGGTAAAGACAACACTTACCATATTATGATATAACAATTTATCCAAAATCTAAGACAATATCTAGTCTCATATTGTGATATCAATACAACATTGATATATCACCCAGCTCTACTTGTGCCCCCTTGTCACTAGCTGCATGTCAATGAGATGAATATTAGTCTTTTTCCCTTCTCTGATTGTTTTGTTAGAGTCATTTTAAGAGGTACACTGTACTGTATTTTACAACAACAAAAAAGATAACGTAGCGGAATTTTGTATTTTATTATTTTTGACTCCAATTTATGACTCCTAGATTCATCTTGTGACTTCCTCTGTTGGTCCACCTGACTCACAGGTTGGGAACCCCTTCCCTATAGGCCTGTGTTGCTCTTTACGTCCAACCAAACCAAAGTTTCCACCAACCTAACATTTGTTACTTAACCACATTCATTTCCATCAATTTCAAATGTTTGCTTATTGCTATTCTGGGTCGAATCACAGTGGAGAGTGACGTTGCATTGAGGGAAAGTTAGAAACAATGGCCAGGTCGCCGGTCTCCAACATGTTAAATATTCACATGGCTGACAAATTTAAATATGATTAGATAATTATGCAGAAGAATGACTTCTTCAGTAATCTGAACATCTTAGTCTATGCAGGCTCCACATTCTTCACATTTATTAGTGATTGCTCCTGCACACTAAGCAGCTTTCAATACAAACGTTTGAGGGAAATTATTATCTATTATATTATAATTATATTATCTATCAATTATCAACTGTTGCAATTCTTTTTCATTGTAGGCAATTATAACCTTAAATCAATGCTCCACAGATTCTGACACTATAAATTTAAACGAGGGAAACAAATACATAATTGTAATTGCAGCCATGATGAATTTATAGGCTTTCTGACAGCAGGGTCATTAATGTACAACCAATCTATCTGTGCAAATGCGCTGAGAGTGACATGGATACTTTACAATGCAATTAATCTCACCAATGTATTTCTAGCCCCTGTTGAAACAGACTATTAAAACTAAAGAAGGTGCTAAATCTCCATATCAAAGAGAATATTGATCTTTTTATGAAATGTGCTCATTGACAAAGCACTTAAATTCGATATTGTAGAAATAAAACCAGCTGAGCTCCCTCTGTTATTGCATAGCTGACAGACAGAAGGCCAAAAATATGACATTAATATCTTACAAAAGAATGCAATCCAATTAAGAATAAGTTACAGAAGTCAAAGCGTGAAACTTAATTTAGATACACATTTTTGCTGTTATCATTCTTTCTCAACTACAGGTTAAAGCCAGACCTTAAGAATGTGACAGTAAATATTGCAGAGTGCCTGTGGCTAGAAACAAAACACCACCATTACCACACTACAGCTGGTGTGCTACATTAGATGCAGAGAGATCGGTTTTTCAGCCTTTTGTCTGTTATCAGACTTACTGTACCACAACACTGGCTAGAGAAGCAAATTATTTAAGGTCTAAGAAACAAATTACATTCAATCTTTCTGACATAATTATGCTCCGATGGCACAAAGGGAGGATGCGGGCGTTTGTGTAACCTGCCTTCCTGTGAAAGATGGCACAGGCTGTACCCAGACAGAGTGAAAAGGAAGTAGAAATGTCAGCAGTCTTAATCAATATTCCCTGAGTACTGTATGGGCGTACTGCTGCTTTTTTGAGGCAGGTGTGCTGCAGGCAGATGGTGAGAAGTAGAAAATGAGAGTCAACGTCAGCCTAGCGCAACTTATTATTCCTGGAGCTTATCCTGCACCATTCCTGCCATCAATGCATTTTCTAGGCAACATTTCATTCTAGATATCTCTTCTCGCTGAACATCTGGATATAGTGTTTTCTTGCTTAAAGAAGCATCTCAGTTGAGAGGCTGCGCAGGCATCTACTTATACAGAAGCCAAAAGCAGATAGTCAAGAATAACACAATGGTCTATACATACCGGTTTTGTGGCCATTCAAAATACCATATATTCTGTGTTAAACCAAAAGGACCATTACACAATCTGTGGTATCTGCTTTTCACTTAACACACAAAATGTTGCAGGAGCTGAGTCTGCAAGCGTGGATATGCCATTAGAATTCTCAATTAGGATTTTCTCTTTAGTAGCCTTTCTTAAAGCAAAGACATGCAGAAAGAAAACCTTGAGTTGCCAAATTGTGGTTCTCAGACCACTTTTGTTTCCAGATTAAATGTGTAACAGTTTTACCCTAAGTGTTTTATTGTTCTGTTACATCAGAAGAAATTATGACATTTTAGTTTCTTAACAAGTCATATAAGACAGTCCAGCAAAGCATCCTGACTTCATGAAGGTTAAACATTTCTATTTTAGTTAATACTGTTTGAGTGATGATTCAATTTTTTGGATAAATTTGCAGGTGATACAGAACCTGAGTTTTCTTGATGTTTAAGGCCAACACCTGGGCTCTGTATGCCTTGGGATGCCCTGGAGGTCTTCAGGGGAGTGTGCAGCAATGGCGTTATCATCGGAGTATTGCAGCTCCCCGACAGTGGTATTCTTGACTTTGCTCTTGGCTTTGAACCTGTTCAGGTAAAAGAGCCTGGCATCGTCCTGTAAGTATTGGGACCACTGTGGCAACTCTTGGTCAGTGAGGTGGAGTTTCACTGCAATGAAGATGGCAAATAAAAAAGGTGGGGGGTGCAATGATACATCCCCGTTTGACGCCAGTATCTACAGTAAGTTGCCCAGGTTCAGAGCCACATTCGCTGAGCACTGTGGCTGACATGCCGTCATCCTGTAGCCTCAGTACACAGATGTATTTGTCATGACATCCATACCTGGATGGTATGCTCCACAATGCCTGCCGATCCACGGAGTCAAAGGCCTTTGTCAAGTCTATAAAGGTCTAGTACAGAGGCAGTCCTTGTTCCCGACACTTTTGTTGTAGCTAGCAATCAGAAAAGATCATGTCAGTTCTTCCCCTGAATGGACGAAAGCCACACACTGTAATTCAGGGAGTGCCTCCTCAGATAGTGGTAGCAGGCGGTTGGCGAGGACACAAGCAAGGACTTCACCTGTTGTTAACAAGACCAAGATGCCCCTGTAGTTTCCAAATTCAGCCTTGTCCCCTTTCTTGAATATGGTAAAAAACTGGGCCTCCCAGAGCTCTGAGGGGAGCTCTTTCCCTTTCCCAGATCTTGCATAGTAGATGGTGGATGAGGTGCCAGAGCCATGGTCCTTGTTGTGGTTGTGGACCTCAGTTAGGGTAGAAGTTCCCCCATGTCTTCTCTGATGGGACTCTGCGGGATATGATCGCCAATGTCTGGTTCCTGAAAGTGGTCCTTCCAATGTGCGTTGATGGAGTCATTGTCTTTTAAGAGAGTCTGTCCATCTTTTGATTGCAGGGAATTTAGCTGCGGTGGCTAGGGTCATAGACAGCCTTACCGGCATTGAAAAAGCCTCTGATATCACCTGAATCTGCCAGTCTCTGTAGTTCTAGAGCCTTTTCTCTCCACCAATTGTTCTTGAGCTCCCTCATCAACCTCCGAATGTCAGCCTTGGCTCTAGAGTGTGCTGCCCTTTCGGCCTCACATGTTACATAATTTTGCCACACTCTGAAGGATTTTTGTTTTATGGAGATTAGTTCTTCTATCTATGTGTCATTTTCATCGAACCAGTCCAGATGTTTCCAGGACTGATAACCAAGGGTGGATTAGCATGAGTCATGGATGGTGTATTTGAGAAGGCCCCAGTGTTCTTTGACGTTGTCAGGATATTCTTGCTGAAGACTTTCCTCAAGAGAGTCCTGAAGTAGTTGCTGGGGGGTGGTTTCATTCAGGCTGTCAAGGTTCAGTCTTCCCCCGATACTGCTTCTAATCAATCCTCCTCCTTGGCAGTTCTCTGGCAATGATGGCAGTTCATCCTTCAGCTCTGTAACTGGAGGCGCTGTCCATCAGAGTGCGCACATTCCAGGCACCAAAAATAATTTTTCTTTGTTTGACCACAAAAGGGGTGTTCCCTCTGCACGCGGTACTCCAGCAGGGAAGTATGAGGCAGGCAATTTAAGGGCACCTGTTTTCAGCCCCTAGGAGGTTGGTGCACCCACTAGCATATATAGAGGCTAATGCCACCAATTATTGGTGAATTGCAGACTTCTCTTAACTACCTTGATCTAACATGCCAGAAGCTGTTTACCATGGAGACGTGCTGCAGATATGGATATGGCCTGGCGCGAGATTTACACCTTCTCCAATGCCACAGTTCTTACGTTGACAACATGGACACAGATAAAGGAAACTCTGAAGGCAATCGTAATAATTACCTACCACGCTAGGCTAACGCAGTTGTGCTAACATTAGCAAATGTTGGAGTAGTATTAGCCAGCTGACTAAACTTGTGAAAAGCTAAACAACATCCCCGTCCAAGCTGTTTGACTTTCCCTCCAATATTATTATAAACATAATAAAGACACCTTGACTCGGTCGAGACCAAAAGCCATATGACTACATGACTACAATGATCACACGCATTTCGGTACACTGAGTTATGGCGAAACGGGGGGACTTGTGAAATATTTGACTGCTACCCTCATTGATTTTCTCAATAATTTGTAATTTTTTTAAATGATTTATTACATTTTTCCACTATACCCTGCATGTCAATGGGAATCAAATATATGTTGATTTATTACAGTAAATGTCCTGGAGGAAAGCAGATATAGATTTAAGAAGTTTAAATGATTCAATTTAAATAATGTGATCATTTTTGTCAGTTTACTGTATTTTTTATTGTAACAATATATGTAAAATATAGTTTAGTCTGGTTTTCAAAACTTTAAAAACTTAGTGTAATTGGGTTGTGAAGAATAATGGACTGTTTGAGGTGTTCTGAATTAAGTGTTCTGACATCTTTTAATCAGAAATGAGCACCTTATGTGGCCATGGTATAAACTATTGCTAAAAAAAACACTACAAGAAAACCAAACTTGTTGGCTAATATAATCAAATAATCTGTAATTACATTGTCAGACATAAATTTCATTTCTAAAGGTGAAGTTGAACCAGGCAAGTATGAGATTTAGAAATAATCTCTTAAGGCTGCGTTATCAAGGGCAATGCAAGCCAAGAAGCCCTCCAGCTCCTCTTCAAGGTGGCTTAGCATGTGGCTCTCAAAGCTTAGCACGTTGCTGACACCATTTTCATAACCTTTACATATTGCCCCGTTTAATCGACCTCTCTCACGCAAAGCGTTGACACTTTGCATATGAATCATGAACATCAACTTTATGGCTGTCTCCTGTGAATGCATTTTGAACATTAGACTGAGGATATTCCTTATACTGCGACTTGACTCAAGTGATATTAGGTCATTCATTATTTTAGTCGCCCCTCATTTGCTGCCATCCTGACACAAGCAGCAATCTATCAAGACCTGTGGTTGGGGTAAAAAGAGAGATGGGGACCCATCTGTTGGGCATTCATAACACATCCAATTTCTCTGGGGAGTCATTGGCTGGCCAAACACTGAATGATCGCACCACTGATGCCACCCCGGTGCCAGGCATCGTTGACCATCTGATGCCCGAAGCAATATCCAAGAATTCTGTTTGCAAAGTGAAGAGCTCAAGTAACAGAGTTTTTTGCTCACAGAGCTAGAGCAACCTGATGAAATGTGATCACTTCCACACACACACGCACACAGTAGCAAATCCCCACATTTGAGAAGCTAAAACTGTGGAAATGGGCTACTTGGCATTTAGTTTGAGATATTACCTAAATAATGAATTAGTGTGTGCGTACAAAGATGAAAGAAGAACCAAAACAAAGTTACATCTACAAGTTTAAATATGTCACTGAAAAGGAGAATAAATCATTTAAATTTTGCATGTTTTATACCAAATGTTACATGCCCTTTTTAAAAATAATTGAAACTCGCTCATGGGATATCCATTTTAACCTGTCAAAAGCGATTAAATTGAGACAATCTGGGGTACATCTATGAACTGCAATAAAAAAATACAACATTTCTATGTTGATACTTGTATAATTAAATTAAAGAAATAGACCAGAAAACAACATATTCCATTTTCCAAAGTAAAATTCCCCCCCCCCCCAAAAAAAACAACAAACCTGGGCGCCTAATCTAGTCACCAACGCAAGGCATATTCTCTGAAAAGCACAGGCCCCATGCCAACCCCTCCCAACACTCAAAACATTAGGGTCATTTTCACACTGGATTGAGCAAACAAAGAGTGTTTCAGTGGGCCTGCATCACATGCTAGGAGATGCGTTGTGGTTGTCACAAGTGTTCAGGGATATAAACAGTAAATTGTGACGTTATTTAGTGGTACTTTGCATATATTTAGGGGCTGTCGCTCCCTTTTTGTGCCCAGATTGTGTTCCGCTATAAACCCCCGGTTTGCTCTCTTCTTTCCCATGCAGAGACTATTTTTCCATAAAACAACATTCTTCCACTTCTTTTTGCATTCAGTCATTAGATCACGGTTATTTTAACATTAGATTGTCCAAGTTAAAGGGTGAGGGAACATGCACAAACAGGCCCTGGGGAGGCAGGGGGAGTCGGCGTGCAAACGCAGTACAAACAGAAAAAAGTGAAAAATGAAGCGTCTCCAAGAGCCACTCCTGCTTTGCACTGCAACTCTTAACTGAAGAAACAGGATGAAAGAATAAGACTTGGAGTGGGAGGCGTCAAAGGCAAGCTAGCAAGAGGAGCCAAGATGAAAGTAAAATAGAGTTGGGAAGTTTTTTGGAAGCTGAGTAAATACCCTTGGTGCCTGTCAAGACTTAGTGGTGCTGTCTGTAGTGAACTCCGCTTTCATTCTGCAAAGGAAGCCAATGGAAAGACTTCACCATTGGATTCCAGCAATAACTTATATCACAGAAGCAACAAATAAAACACACAGCAAACCTTTAGCAACAGTAATTAACGACATAGACAAATTATTAATTACAGTGGCTTGAGAAAGTTTACACACCCATGCTAAAGTAGATTTAAAATAAAAAAAACACCTTTTGGAACTTGATCTTAATGCCTTAATTCAAAAAGATTTAGGGAAATCCATTCTTTTAAAGACACAAATTTTCTTTCTAACCCCCTATCATAACACACCCTTCACCATACAGATTGGCATGGTGCTATTTCAGTTAGCTTAATAACTGATTTAATTTGCATGATCTTATGGCAAGTTCCCCATGCCTATCTCTATGTATGGTGAAGGGTATGTGATGATGTGGGGTTATTTTAATTCCAAAGGCCAAGGGAACTTTATCAGGATGCATAGCATCCTGGATCCATGAAATCACTGGCCTTTAAAAATAAAAATGTGCCTGCTTCTATGGGAATTTAACATAGGGGTGTGTAAATTTATACGCCCTGTATTTTAAGTAAGAACACATACACACACATATACATATATATATATATATATATATATATACACACACACACACACACACACACACACACACACACACACACACACACACACACACATACACACATACACACATATATATATAAATAAATAACAGAATTATTATCCCAGATCGAAGCTCATAGTCCCACATATTTGTTTTATGATTAACAGTTTATTATTTTTTCAGAAAATTTAAACAAACACACAATCATCCATCAGAAAAATTAAGCAGGACACAGAACAAAAGAAAGACAGAGCGCGACCACAGAAAAAAACTAAACTATAAATACATTTTAGAAAATTATAAAAAGAAGAGACAGTGATGCACAGAGCCCATGAGTTAATTCGTGTAATTCATTCAATTAATTCATAGTTTAGGCTACAAAATGTAAATTAAATTAATCAAAACAAAAAAACTATGATTTCCAAAAAACTAAAATAATTGAATAAAAAAGCCATACCTAGAGTGCACATAAACATGTTTTGTCTTTGAAGGGACAGAGGATGGGCGCTGGTGCAGAAAGAAACTGACACGGGAACATGTCCTACTGGCCTCTGTGTGTCCGACGGTACAGCTCTGAACTTGTTGGTTGCACACACACCTCGGCGTGAGCTTGGAAAAGGCAGAACGCTGTGCCCCGGCTGCCTTTCACATGGAGACAAGACTTGCATCTTCAGAACCTTGTTAGTTCTCTGAAAAGGCCACCGACTAGTTTGGAATATTAAGCAGCTCATGCTGTCGAAAATCAAAAGGATTTTGGAAGAGAGTGGGAAGCTTCAAAAAAGGCTTTGATGGTATATATCGCTCAATCGGCAGATATGATGGAATGAAGAAATAAAGACGGGGGAACAAAGTGTTTCTGAGAGAGGAGGGTGGCAGGGTGGTACTCTTCTCCTCTCAGAATTCTGCGTATATTTTCCTTATTCCTCAATCAGAGAGACTTGTTCTTAAAATGTCAGGACTTCTGACTGAAAAAAACTGATTCCACGTGAGACAAAAATAGAAAAGAGGAAAGTGGGACACCATAATGTTTCAGGTGATTTATCACAACAGGCACACTCAAGTTAGGCAGTGGTCTCACGTCCAGTAATGTCCAAATGCAGGCCACATTTACAGCATTATTAAGTAACGCATTAGCGTAGAAATGTAGACACACCGTAGCGGAAGCAAATGTATATAACAGCCCGGGTCAGTCTAGCAACTCTCCGTTGGCTTGTGAACTGGAAAAAACTAATTCTGGTCAGGCCAATCACATCGTGTATATAGTCGGTGGGCGGGCTTAACAGAGTTGCGACGGTTCCGCGTGAATTCCCTACTACTTGAAAACAAAGAATATTGTCTTTAGAATCGGCTTTTGTGCCGAAAAAAGGAATCGTGTGAATTATGGAAACTTAAATGTACGGAGATTTATGGATGACATGAGATTCTGTTTCTGGGTCTGTGCTTTGGTGGGAGGGGGAACAGTACTGAAGGTGTGGGGACGAAAAGATAAAGTTTCCTTATGAAGAAGGAAATGGGACTGAGGCAGGAAGCAGAGCAGTTATCTTTGTTATTATTCCTTTGCAGGAGAGGAAGCGGTGCATACAATTCTCCAAGAGGAATCTAAGGCCAGCTTCCTCATGACATGATTGGATCACCAGCGGCCTTTGCAGGAATGAATGCAGAAACAAAAAAGTTTGACTCAAAGATTTAAACACACTATGTTTTTTTCTTGGTGTAACTCCAGCCAAACTTGTTGATTTGATAACGGCAGTCCTGTTGCAGTGAAAATGAACCGTTACTTTGCAATGAAATTGGATTTAGCCTTCTACCGTCTCATTCAGTCACAGAAGACTAAAAGTTTTTTAATTCAATCTTTTATTACCAGACTTCCATATTCAATTTGAGAAAGAAAGTTCAAGATCTAAATGGTCACAATTGATGTATCCGAGACAGTCTGTCGTGAGAGTTAACATGTTAAGCACGTTTGTCTCCCAGAGGTGGAGAATTTACCAGAAATCCAGCAACAATGTTGAACATGTCTGGCATATGGGAGAGGAACGCCTAAATGGTTCTTTCTAGCTGACATTGTCTTTGCTATATTCTGCAGGGTTACCAATAAGTGGCCTTTCCAAGCAAATTGTAACTCCAGTCAGGGCAGCAGTGTCCTGTCAATCATATGTTTTCTCCCTTCCCTGTAATTGCTCCATTCTGCCTCTCTCCGTAACTCTAAGGCAATTTCCTACCCTTTCAGTTCATCCTTCCGGCGTAAGTGTGTATAGGATCACACAGGAATATGTTAAAGGTCCCAAGGCATAAAAAAATCATAATGAGGTTATTTTACCATTAATATGAGTTCCCCCAGCCTGCCAATGGTCCCCCAATGGCTAAAAATGGTGATAGGTGTAAACCGAGCCCTGGATATCCTGTTCTGCATTTGAGAAAATGAAAGCTCAGATGTGCCATTTTTGAATCTTTGCCTCATAAGGGGCAAGGTTACCTCCCCTTTCTCTGCTGTGCCCACCCACGAGAAACAGACATCATGGGTTCCAAACGGGCAACAAGGTTTTTGGATATGAACAAACATCATCCTTTTCAAGAAGATGGTTGAAGAAATGAAAGGTACGCTGTGTCCACATGGTCCAACAAATGCGAGTACACAGACAGACGGAGAGAGAATTATTCTGGCCTGCAAACCACAACCAAGGCTCTTCACTTGATTGTATAATCACGGTGTCCTTTTTACATTAGAAGGATAAAGCGGGTTGAAGATATGACATTGAGATAGCCTTGGTCCATCAAATTCGTCATTGCTAACAGGGCTTTCAGAGCTGAGCTGAATGGCAAATGTGCTACTCAGGCATGGGCTCGGGTACAGTAGGTACTGGGAGTGGAGAAGCAGCGGAGTGGAGACGAGACATGTGCTTCGATGGTACAGCAAAGCCTGTTCATTTAGCTGCACTTCTTCATATGTGGATCTGTACAGAGACAGCCAATTCACTCCCTTTTTTCTGCAGTCAGCATTCCTGTGCCTTATAGACTTCAGCTGCATTCATAATGAGAAGGCAGATGTAAAATAAAATGTAAAAAAGGAATTATAAACCTCTCTTGCAAAAAGAAATGACCATGACGAGGTCATAAAGTACCTCGTCACTCAAATAAATTAGCACAGGACATCTCTAGTGTAAGAGTGCAAATAGGAGGTACTACATGTCATCTGACAGATATTGTATATCGTGGGTTTTACTTTTTGATTGGTCAAAACATGTGTATGTTTTTTTTTTCAAACCATTTAAGCAAAATATCTCCTGACCAGTTTAGTGGCAAAAGGAAAACCCAGGATGGCAATGGGAGTTCAGCTACAAACCATAATTAACCAGACATGATGCATCAATCTCAAATATTGAAAGATGAGCATTAAATCATGACAAACTTCTTCAGAAGTTACAGTATTGCAAATGTCTATCAGTATATAGATAATAAGTCAAACTGATGATTTCATTTGGCTTCTTCAGCTTCAGGGTCCTGGTATGTGTATACTGGCTCATGGTCATGACTTAATGGAATCACTTTTTCGGGGATTTGGGGTGTTATGTATTTCAAAACATGCTAGTGTTTTTTTTATGAATTTGACTTCCGGAAAAAGTGGCTAATAAAAAAATACAAGTAGTTTGTAAAATTAGGCCTCCACCAGTCACTGTGGCTGGGGAGAAGGTAATTTCCCAATCTGTTAATAATAGAAACACCTGTGCTTTTTCCTAGTAAATGACAGGTCAAAATGTCTCCTGTGAAAAAGGCCGATTATAGCTAACCTTTTGGTCATATTAAAAAAAAACGGAAATGGTTAGATAACCGTGAGAGCAATCAATATCAGCCTTTTGCTACATGTAACCCAGTTAAAGCCTTACGTAAGAAACAGACTTTTTTCATTGTGGACATTTCATACAAGCCCAAACACAGGTTTAATAATAACTTTTATGAGGACTGTTACATTTTGTTATACCAGTAAGCTAAATGAAGTCAAGTGGCTAAAGGATTTGCTAGCTTTACTGTAAATCAACTCACAAATGGGGACTCTTTTAACCAAGTGTCCAGACATGAAATGCTAAAACAAGTGCAGATGAAGCATGAGCATTGGCTGCAGCAAAATACTACTGGGACCGCCTCCTGGCTTAAAATGTCCAGCCAATGCAATAAAGACTTAGCGGGTCTCTGGGGCCAAGGTCGCGCTTCCTACCTTAAAAAGCAGGAAAATATAATTTGCAAAACTAATCAAGTGTGAATGTCACAGAGGCATAGCGAAGGAGGGTAGTGGAAGGCTAATTTTGTTCAGGGAAGATGAGAGAGCTTCAGAGTCTCCCAGTTTTGCGATATTGGAGGGTGTCGAGTTGTAAAGATGGCTATTAAAACAATTAACTAAGACATCCTTTATCCACAGTGGGTAGTAAGAGTAGATTGCACTTATGAGAGTGAAGTAAAATGGCAGCCCAGAGACATTTCACGACCGGTTTTATGTACTCAGCGCTTCAATTATCAAACTGGGTGGAAAAGAGAAGTCCTTCATAAATATAATATCTGGACAACTACTTTCCTGCTTTGAGAGGGAACCAAAAACATTTAAATAAATCACAGTTCAGTGCAGCACACACTTTTGAGCATGGGAGCAGGGCCAAAGCATGACTGTGATGCTCTTCAACTGAGCTGTACCGACATTGTGGTCAACTGCTGAAACTGGCAACTGTTCAATAATTTAACTACATAATGCAGGAGTCACTGTTGTTTGGAGACTTTTACTTTTCTGTTTGTTTTTAAAATGATCATGTGACAGACGAGGGCTACTGAGCTTTGATAGAGTAGGCTTGTAACAAGAGATGGGACGTAATGAAGTACAAATACATCGTTATTGTACTTAAGTCGATTTTTCAGATATTTTTAGTTTACTATTTATTTTTGTGGAGACTTTTTAATTTTACTTCTTGCATTTTAAACACGAATAGCGGTAATTTCTCCTGCTTACATTTTACAAAATTGCCTCGTTAGTTTAGTTTTGTACTAAAGGTCGTCTATCAGGTGTGACTGTTAGTGCACTTTGGAGAACAGCGCGGACACACACCTCAAACCATGATGATGTAATTAATAGTGGGTTTATTGTTAATATTTGCACACCCACCCCCACACCCACACCCACACCCATCATTGTGTATGGTAGCCTTTACAATGTTATTTCTTTGCAGAACCACACGTTTATACTGTTACTTGATTATAATGAAGCATCAAAACAGAGAAGTTGTCTCCGTCCGTGTTGAACAGACACACCTGGGCCAAGTTGGAAACCAGAGTCAGCTTTAGATACAGTCCTAATCTAGTCCTCACTAACAAGTTTCAAATCCTTTCACTGGAGTTACCGTTATTGTTTGCGTCATCAATACTGAATTTTATCCAATTGGATCAGAATATTCTCAAAGAATCATAACTGAATTTATATCTTGCTACTCAGTCAGAATAGTATTAACCTGAAGTCCCAGTCTCTGTCACAATAAATATGGGATGTTTTAGGCCTATTGGCAGACATCCATTTAAAATGTAGACAATGGCATAGAAAGAATAAAGAGCCTTTTGTTGACTGAAGTTTCTCAGCGAGCACTCTATTAACATTCATGTTGTCCAGGTAGCTTTGCATAAAAAATGGTTGTCATTCATAAGGCTCTTTTTACTTTTAGACTTTAAGGTAATTTCCAAGCCTGAAATTGCTACTTTAACTTGAGTACAGAAGTTAAATCAGTACTTCTACTTTTATCATTATTATATTTATCATTGATCAATTATAGTAGATTAGTGACAAATACCTATAATAACTTGCCAGAGTCCAAGGAGGACTACTTCCTTTGTCTGACAAACAGTAAAAAAAACAAATTCAGATTGCTATCAGATAAGACAAAGCAAAGCAGCAAATCTTCAAATAAGAGAAGCTGGAACCAGAGAAGATTTAGCATTCGTGCTTAAAAATGGCTCAAACTATTATCCGGCTATAAAAACTGTTATATATAGTTTAATCTCCTGCCGATCAATAATTCTTGATTCTGGCTTTAGAACATTATGCACTAAATTTATACTGAAATAAGATGAGGGAAATTGGACTTAAGTATACCTTACTCAGAGCTCAACAGTGATGTGGGTCTAATCTGACGTGGGGATTAGAGCCCGACCGATCAAGGATTTTTAAGGCCGATACAGATACAAATATTTGGTTATTTAAAAATCCGGAAATAAAACAGAAACGCATAACAAAAAAAACTGATTTCCCTAACATTGGTAATTTGTAGTTAATTATGAGTTATTATAACTTGTTTTATTGTCACTACAGAACAGAGGAAAATAAAAAATATGTTATAAATATGTAAAGCTCAAAATAAGAGCCCGTTGAACAAATTTAAAATAACAAAAAAAATATAAAGAGTGTTGCCAATAAAGACGCTGTAGAGCGCCCTCTGGTGGACAAACTAAGAAAGCCAACACTTGTAGCATGGTTGACTATCGGATAATTTTATAATATTAATTTATCAGAATCACTTATTAAACATAATGTGACAGTGCTTATACCGGCCGTCACCGTAGCGAAGCGCTACTTGTACCTCCAACGTCTGAACACTGACTTTAAAATACTCTCATGGTGTTTGGGTGTGTGACACATGTTTGTTTTGTTACCTTTTAGGTTTTGTGTCTAAATTTATCAGTAACTCCATTCATTTCCATAGTCCTACTGTTGTCACGTAGTTATTTTAGTGCACGTATTTAACAGCTAAAACTACGGTGATAGGCATGCATGCAACGCTGACTCCATTACTTCCACAATCTGTTAATCATCTTTATACATTGTTCATCATTACCATTTTATCTTGTTATATGTTCCTTAGAAACAATAACCACAAGACCATTATTCCTTTGTTAATCTAACAGTTATTTATTTAAATTTAATCGTAACACAAATCACATCCAAACATTTGTGTCATCTTACCTGCGTCCCCTGACGTAATCGTAAAAGGGAGTTTGCCGTATGCACCGGTGTATTTATAGACGGGCGGTCTTCCGGGGTGACCGCAAGCTATCAGTTTAAAATGTTAAACTGTTTATGTGGTGAAACCTAGATATCTTGTGGGGAGGTTAAACCTGTTTGAGGTGTATGTATATTATCACACGTGTTTTATTTTGTGGAGTACTGTTTTGTCTGTTTTTAAAGCCGTTTGCATATTTCCCACATGAGCCACCCCTGTAGGATGAGTGGGAATGGTTTAGTCCATTACAGAGGTGCGCTACGAGGATATTTGAGAGGGAGGTTTCAGTAACGAGAGTGTGGCTGGATGTGGTGAGACGTAAATCTAGTGAAAGCCAATATAATTGCAGTCAAAAGGCAATTTGTGAGCAGCTGTTCTTCTGTTTACGCCATTACATTTATCTATTTGACTCACATGTCTATTTCTTTTCTAGTTTTCAAAGTCCTTGATTTGTATTGATTTTGCTCTTTTTGGTATTTTGCCTTTTTGGCCTTATTTGGGTTAATAAAAACACCCCATCTTCAATCCCAATCAACGTTTGATTCGTCCTTCCGGTTACGCACCACACTGAGACTACTGGTAACATCTACCTACAACACATTAAAAAAAAATAATCGGCCATCATAAATTTCAATACCGATAGTTCAGCAAATGCCTAATATCAGCCAATAATATCGGCCCGCCAATAAATCGGGTCAGCGCGGTTCACCGACCCCACAGAGTGCCAGTGCACGTTTATGTGTTAAACTCACCACATTTAACAAAGTAGTTTTGTTCTCTTTTGGCAACGAAAGAAAATTCCTGTTCTTTATACTCATAATTGTGCTAGCTACAAGTCGCCCCTAAAGTAGATCACATATGCAGTTACCTAAATTTCGAAAAACTACTTACTTTTGGTCAGAGCAAGAGATGAGCGTTTAAAGTTATTTAGATACATGTATAACTGAAGCAGTTTGCCACATATAATACAGTGTACCTACTGTTCCAAAATCTCTACTGCGGAGGCACAGTAAGCGGTAGTCCGCAATTTTGGTGAGCAATGCCAGTTTGTATCAATGCATTACACCTTTTTTTTTGTGCATACAAACAGCATAACAATCACAGGTAGAATATGTACGACTGATTTAGTGAGACACAAATGACACAGAAGTGCTAATAACTGTATGTTACTACAGCTTTCACAAGTGTTAATACACGGGGCAGCTGGGTTGCATTTTTAGCTCGGGGTACTCAGTGGTTGTTCAAATCTGAGCTTGGATAATCAAAATTTTGCGTAAAAATGGAATGCGCTATAAGACCACGATAGAAACTTACAGGATTTTTTAGGTAAATGCAAAATGAATATAAAGCAGCAAAAAAACAACAACAAAGTGTCAATATATACACACACACACACTCTATTGGCACAAACACCAACAACTAAAGACAGAGCAGACAAACATGCCGTTTGTGTAGCTTGTGCCAAGATACTTTTTTTCAAAACTCAATTCGATTATGGGCTACAATTGTTTGAACAAGTGAATGACACAATAAGTCCGCAGTGAGTAAATGAAGTGAGAAGCATTCAGCTGGTCAGTAGAAGTGTTATTAACTTTGGTTGCACAGAACACAGCTCGAGAGACAACACAGTGGCATCACTATTCTCTGCCATTGAATAGATACTTGCAAGTCAGACTGTCACAAGACACAGTTGTGGCTGAGAAGAACAACACTACAATATTGGCTTAAATGTCTGGTTAACCCTTGTGTATAAAGGAGCAGGGTAGAGGGGGTCTTGGGTCTGGATACTGTGTTAGACAGAACAGAAGGCAAAGGCGCAAGCCCTTCACTAAGGCTGTAAAGATATGCAATGTGAAACCAACAGGAAGAACCGAGACACGACCCTTCCATCCAGATCCCATGCTAATCTTTAAATTACTATTAGTCCTTTTGGTGCCTTCGCTCCCTTTTAGTCCGGTAAATTTAGCTAACTGTAAAGACGGCTAAAAGCGAAAGGGGGGGGGGGCGCGGTAAAGTTACTGGAGGTGTAATGTTACGAATGCCCACTGTTCTGACTCTGGTGCCTGGGTCTGTTTCCGACGGTTCAGTAAACTTCCGTTAGCGTCCTTAGCACCGGAATTAAGTCCTGACCGGGATGGCTGCTAGCTGGCTGGGGGCTGACTGTGGATGTGTCCCCAGGCCGGGGGTGTAATGATAGTGGATGGCTGCTAGCTGGCTGGGGGCTGACTGTGGATGTGTCCCCAGGCCGGGGGTGTTGTCAGCTCTAATCCCAACTAAAGCCTCCCCGCACTGGGAGAGTGAGACAGACAGATAGAGCTAGCTAGCTAAATTATCATTACATTAGTCATCTATATACAGTTAACATTACTGATGAATTTGTGGGTTAGACCAGAGTTGTTAACAGTGGTCAAAACAATCATACTAAAAATAACTGTGTGTTGAACGATGTCGTAACCTTCTGTTACCCACCAAGAGTTAGCTAACGTTACGGACCAAGGACATTAGCATTGGCTACATGTCAACCAGCACCTTTACAGAAGGCACATACGCATTTTTCCTCTTTGGTCCCCTTTCAGGAAGTGGAGTTCTCCATTACTGTTACCATTACGAGTATTTTTATGTCTCATTCCAACAGGTTGATAAACCACTGAAACGATTTCAGAAACATTATTTTAAGGTACAAAACAATCTTTGGTGCTGGATTGATCAATATTGAAATCATTCAATAACAATAAATAAAGTCTGTTGTGGTTTGCAAAGTGACATGTAATCAATGACAAACGATGCCTTGTGGCAGAAAAATAAAAACTCTCCTCCAACCTCCATACCCCCTAAGGAAAAAGAAAGAATCGAGGTTTGTATCGAATCGTGAGTCAAAATCGTGAAACAAACCAAATCCAGGGTTGATGAGCCAGCCAACCAGAGGACCTCGCTCCCCGGGTTACAATTCCCTGGAAAGCCTGTCTCTTAATCCTGGCTAAATACAAAATCTGTGTTAAAAAAAATTTTTTTTTTAAAGACTCATTCACTAAAAGCCTAAAAGTATGGTTGATATTGAGGAGGGGCATAGGTCCGTATCGGCTGTCTGTGTGCTTGAGAGCAACTGGGACTCTTTTGTTGGAGGGGGTGGTTGGTATTTAGTATAGACAAGGGTGAAGAGGAACGTGTCTGGGGGAGGGTTGTGGCTTCAGAGTATGCAGACATGAGCGGTCTGCGTGTTGCCTTTGAAGCGGGCCATGGCTGCCTGTACTGTGAGGGTCACAGGGCAAGAGTTTACAACAGTGGTGTCCCACAGAGAGGCTGGACTCGTCCAACCCCTCCAACCCACTGCCAAGAATTAACACAGAATGTAGGCTAGAAAAACTATGAAAAGCAGCCATTAGGAAGTGCTTGTTGGGCTGGGAACTTTTGAGTCGTCAGGAAATTAAAGTTGAACTCGCCTTTTAAACCATGAAGGCACTGAGGCCGGGCAGTTGATTACCACTGACGATTCTAAGCATTCTAGAGTATCTTTGCCATACAAATAAGAACTAATTGGAGAGGTTGACAATGTCTCTAACCTATTATCAAGCTAGTTGAATGCATGAGTGCATTAAAGCTAGCCCTCATGTTGAGACAAACGGGAAGTTGACACCAAGCACGCCCAAGTTGGAAGTGGTTTAGTTCCCATGACAGTGAAAACATTAGACACTTCTTATTTTAAGGTGTGGATAGTACAGACAATAACAGTATTGGAACAAGAGAGTAAAACAATGTGCATATGACACTTATTTGCTATACTTACTTTGGAATTCGAAATGAACTGTTGCTCGGAAGACACAGGACGACACACACAACAACATCAAATCAAGAGTGACAGAAGTACGGAGCAGATAGAAAGATGCGCCACCAGCGTAACTATGTAGTTACCAAAAGCCGTAACATTGTTACCACAGCCAACCTTTCAGATAGGTTGGTAATGTACTCTGAACACACAAATCTGATCTGAACACTTGCGGACAGTCGGTCTTAAAGATCCAATTTGAAAAACGAATCAGATTTTCCTCCAGCCTAACAGTGACCAATGCTTCAGAAATGCTAGCTCCAGGCTTCACGCACACACTAAAATATGTAATCAGGCCTAGACTTAGATCTTTCTGCTGTTGATTCTTGTTGAGACAGACATGTTCAGACTTTGGAAAAAAAGCTTAGGCATAATAATAGGGAATCAAATTTATTTAAAAGACATCTGTCTGATTCAGAGAACAGGTGAGAGAGCAATGGTCTTAGGTTGAAGGCTAGTAATTACAACAGTGTATACAGCCAAGGATTGGAAAAGTTGCATTTCTGGTTTCTACTTTGCTTCCACTACGCTGTAAAAGTGCCCAAGAAAAGGGGTACAAATGAGTAAAGTTTATCATAAAACACTGTCACCATTTGACAGCTCTCTGTCCTGTACAAATGCGTACTGTACCTGTTAGAAACAAGAAGAGACAACTTAAGTCACAAGGACACTTGACTGATTCATGCTGTGTGCTGAAATGTGCTGATTAAGGACACTCATCAGAGAAGAGACTGAAATGGCTTTGGAAGGGCATACATCAACAATAAATCAAAGCCGTGCAACACAAAACTGCACTCTGCCAAATTCAGCAGATAACACTCGTTAGGGCCCAATGTCTAATATTTACGGGAGATGACAACCTGAAGTGGAAATAGGGGTTCAAGACTACTGTAACGGTGAAATGTTTGATACCACAGAATTATAAGGATATGGTGAAATGGTGCAAGTAGACTCTGGCATTGAAAGACACCAAACAACACAGCAACATGCTCAGAGATTAATGCTACATCTGTGAAAGGTGTGGAATAGGATTTTAAAAAACACATGCTGGACGGTGTTTTCTGATGGAAGAATAACTTTTAAAAAGGTACACTTGGCACCACAGTAGGAAATGGCCTTAATAGATCTATAGTAGGCGTATAGAGCGGTTGATCAATACCAGCGGCTAAAGGATTCATTTGCCAGGTGCTGAGAGTTATAGATTTCAATACTCTTTTTCGGGGTGAAATTGGTTGTTGGTATTTCATGTTGAATTCAGAATCTCCTCACTTCCTATTAAGTATTAGAACGTAATATCTACCCCCCACTGTTCCACACACATATACTGCATTCCGTCTTTTCTAAGGGTTTCTTCTATCACCCGATTTATTTGCTCCACTTCTCAGGTTTTCGCTTTTCATTCATTTGGGGGAGCTGCCTCCGCGCTGATCCTACTGCGATTACAGTTGACCACGTATACATATTTAGAGATTCAGCAAATCGGGGAAACGATACTTTTATTTTTGTTTTAAAACATGCAAAAAGTGGTTGTCAACAGCATCAACCAGACTAAATTGAATTGTTAATGTTGTCTAAATTTGGCAACTGTTAGTAGTGACCCCTGCCAGACATGCTAAAATAACCTCAGTGGCTTAGCAAAAGTCCAGGTGGGTTATTGGGGGTTGTGCTCACACTGATTTGGAGTGCAACAGTTCTGGTAAGAGATATTAAAACATGCTTCAGCTGGTTGTTGAGCAAAATGTAAAGCATTTGAGGTATTTGATAGTCAGACGCCATAACACAAAAACTACTTACTACTTATTATTATTATTATTATTATTATTAGTTATAGCCAGTGGTGTAGTTTGACATATAAAAACCAAATCATAGCAGTTGCAGAAAGACCTAATGTTCAACATTCATCATTACAATTTAAAACTTGACCTCCCTAAATCAGCCATGAAAATTAAGTTGTTCTACTCGCTCCTTTTTATTCAACAAGCTATTTGGTAGCAGAGACATGAGGTTATTTGTTGTGTTGAGGACACAATAGGAGCCCAGGACACTCTGAAATGCACATTCATGAATCACACACTTAGCACGGAGCAGACAAATAAGCACCGCAAGTGAAAAAATTAAATAAAATTAAAAAAATCACGTTTAGAGTTGTTGTTTTTTTACTGTAGGCTACTGTCAGTGACAAATATCTCCTTGCCGGTGTACCCAAAACAAGCCTGATCACAAACAAGCAACCACTTTCTCTAAATATAATAAGGTTACAAAAATAAAGTATCAGAGTATACACAATATAAGTATAAATATATATGCATAATATGTAATAAAAATAAAGCTGAGTACAAAAACTTGTGTCAGCATAGAAGCCTAATTCCCACTAACCATGCACACTGTTAACAGCTGTTAAACACAGTTAAAACACAAAAGCTATTATACAATAAATCTATGAAAATATATAAAAGACTGGTGTGGCTAGACAATGCAAGATGTGTATACCCTGCATAATTTGACATCATTGGATCTCTGATTACTGTATTTCAAGATGCACAATTGCACATAAGTGGTATTTTACCTTCAACATGTAATAACAGACAAGCTGCAGTAATGCGTGGCGCTTGTAGGGGGAAATAAACTGGATAACGGAAATTCTTTGTGGTTGGAGAAGTGCCTACACACAAGAAAATGACCTTTACCCCTTATACACAGAAACATCCCAAACAACAGCAAAAGTATCTTAAGTGAGACGACTGGGTGTTATCTAACCGGTGGCACACTATAAGTTTGTCAGTTTCTGATATGGTCCATTCACAAAAAAAAAACTGACATGGCTCCCTCGCAAAGACACATAATCACAAGCTATCCAACAGGACAATGTTGTAAAACGCTGATATTTTTGGTGTTGATCTGGCAGAAAGACGTAGCCAGCTGGCCGGTGAGCCAGCAAACTGCTACTTTATTTTAAGCAGATGTATCGTTAGCATGCAAGCTAACAGGGTATGGCATTCCAGACACTGAGCTTTGAAGTTGCTGTATTCCCTCTCGGGTTCCGTTAATACAAGCCGATAAGCTAAAGCTTGTGTTAAAGACTTTTAACGGTCAAGCGTTTCACGAAGGTAACGTTAAGATGTGACAGCAGAGGAAACGACGACTAGTGGGATTTAAATGTTGCCTCGCTGATGTGAAACTGAACTGTGAAAATATCAGCTAGCACTGCACACGAGTGTTTGGACAGAGAGAGCCAACAAGACATAACGTTAGCAACCTTACCTGCAGGATTAAAGATATCGTACAGAGCCGGAGTTGGTTCAGGGAACCCCAGAAATAGTTATTTTCGCTTGGTCGGTTAGTTTCAAAGATTCTTGTTTTGCCTCAGGCTGAACCAAGGTTCAACCGAGCAGACCGACTGTGCTGCCTCTCAGCCACAACAGCGACTGAATACAGCTCAGAATCTGCTGCTCATTGGGAAAGGATGTGCAGTATCGCGAGATAGGACGAGATTGTGGAGACATCTACGAACCAATGAAATTAATGACAACAGATCCAAGCATTTGTTTGTTTAGTGTCGGTCAGGGCCAAGCCCTCGGTCAGAGAAAAAAATAATGAATAAATAATAAATAATGATAAAAAATATAAAAAATACAACTAAAATAAAATAATGAAAACAATACTACATACTAAATACAAAATATAAAATACTAAACAAAAATAATTATACATATAAATATTTCAAAATGAAAAATGATGCTATTTAAAGCGCAACTTTCCTGTTCAATTTTAACTTTCAGGATTTTATGTTTTACAATCGCAGAAATTCAGAGGGAAAAGTAGCAGTGTTGAAAAAAAAATGTCTTTCATTATTTGTCAGGCCACACAATCCACAAGGTTTGTGTACTTGGCAGTTGAAATTTCTCTTACACAAACCCCTCTTTAGACACACAGAACACTGAGCCGTCATATTATGTAACACAAGGGGTCATTGTCCAACGTGCAGTTGTAAATATTGGTAGTTTGAACTATTGTAGTTTTGTGAATCTGACTTTTTTTAAGTTTTACATTGCATCACATTTTTCAGAAACATAACCAGTATGTACACATCACTCAAACGTGAGGTGTACATACTGAGGGATTACAAGAGTGTTGAGCTTCAGGCTCTATTGTTAAAGACTTTGAAATCTCAGTGTTTACTGTTGGACGCTGTAGCTGAACTGAGTCACAGATTGTATTTAATAAGTTACTGATCTTCACGTGACAAATGCTGATTCTATGAGAACATTTTATGATTTTGAAAATGTCTTTTCGTGGACATAAACCCAGTAAATCTTGTGTTAAAAGTTGTGTGTGTGTGTGTGTTTGTGTGTGTGTGTGTTCTTGTGTACATTAAATAAATATGTTTTTTTGTTGCTGTTGGAGTGTGAAGACCATTTCAAACAATGTATGAAAACATGTATATTGGAAAAGTTACCAACCCTGCCTTTGATTTCATGCCATTTAAGCAAGATTGATGAAGTGCTTAAAAAGTAATATTTAATTAAAACAATCCTGTTTTCTAAATGAGCCATTAGCTTTATTATGGCACCTTGGGAGGGATCACACACCCTGCACAGCATTCTAATATTGTTTCATGCACTGCGTTGTATCTCACTTCTGTCTCTTGACACAATGGATTATTCACTTTGTTCAAGCCAAGCTCATTGTATCTCTAGTATCTCCCCAGTTGATTCCAGTGTGGCAAATAAGTGTAACCTTTGGTGATAACCAGGGGAGTTAATGACAGCATTCTGCATAATTATGAATCCTGCAATGGGAGGAGATGCAAGTGACAGAAATTGTTTAAGATCTTCACAAACACAACGCTGTCAAGTCAAGCTGTCAAAAATACTGTTGTTGCAAAAGTAGTGGCACTACTACATAAAGTATATTGATCCTGGCTGCCAACATACCCACAGATCCCACCCCTTCCCTTCATGTTCAGCCCTTTAATTCATCATCCTGAATTTGGTGATGCATTTCTGTGTTGATTTTTCACATTGTCCACATGTTTTCCTCACAGCGTTTGGTTTGTCTCCCTCCGGAGACTATATGACAAAAGCTAGAATCCATACTCTGCACAGCTATATGCCCAGAGTCTCCTTTGCTTTCTACTCAGTGGACAGTATCCCACACCTCTCTGCAATACTAAAAAAGAATACAGGAAATAAATGTCCCACATCATTGCTTAAGGCAGTGTACTCTGCAGTATTTTTTGATAGAAAAGAGGTTCCAATGTTGAAATGTGTTACATCAAGTGCAATTTCAAGCTTTTCTTTGAGCTCTAATATCTTTTTCATGAGGCTGCATGAGGACATTTCAGCAAAGACTTAAATAAATGAGACATTCCTCTCACTTCAGTATCTGATTCCAGATCTTATGAAATACACCATGAGAAAGAAAAGAAGAAGATGATATCATCACAGGCAAACGGATGTCAGGGCACATGCATGATGCAAGACAGCAACATCTCGCCTCGGAAAAAACTGTGTTCTCCAACTTTTTCTTTGAGTGTCACATGTTGTATGCCTGTAGTTGACTGGTATTAATGTTGTCATGGGAGCTATACATATCCTAGTCGAGTATGTTCATTAAAGCCGTAGATATAGTTTTGCTATAGTGGCATTTAAAGGTCAAAGTTGCATGTACAGAAGATATTGAGAGAACGGCAGTATTTTTTCTACATATGTTTTGTATGTGCTGCAAAAGAATTGTCTGAAATTCCTATTATTATTAAGAATACATAACGCCACTAATGTCACATTAAGGTGTTATTGAGACCCTTAGTAAGATATTGTCTGCAATGATTATTATGTTATTATTAGCCATATGTCTTTTGGTCGAGTAACCACTTTGGTCAAGACTGAAATACCTCAACAAATATTGGATGCATTACCTTGCATATTCTGCAGACATTGATGGTCCCCGGATGATGAATCCTAGTGATCTTCGTTCGCCTCTGACTTTTCCTCTAGTTCCACCAGCAGGTTCAAAGTTTTCACTTGTTCAGGGAAATATATCAACATCTGCTCCATGGATTAGCACCACAGACATTCATGTGAAAGCTAAGGACTTTAGCGGTCCTCTGACTTTCTTGTGTCATCATGAGGGTTTGTGTGATATTTGAGAAATAATTGGTTATTTTTGAATGGATTGCCATGCCAATGGATATTGACATTTGTGTCCCCCTCAATATGAATGCAATGACTTCGGTGATTCCTTAACTTTCAATGTAATCACTTAAGTTTTTTAATTTGTCCAATATCTGGTTTTCTGAAGAAATGTCATAATTAAAAGTATTGACATTCTCATCAGGCTCATGTACTTTGTATTTAGTACTAATTAGCAAATGTTAGCATGCTCAACATGGTGAACATTATACCTGGACATCAACACGTTAGCATGGTCTGTGAACATATAAGCATGCTCAGGTTGATGTTTGGCCATGCCATGCAAAGCCTCCCAGAGCATGGCTGTGGACTCTTTGTCTTCTTCATTAAAGTCAGATATTAAGCCCAAAAATGTGATTATCTTTCCAATCAAATCAGGAAGATGGTAATAATATTATGTTCACTCAGGAGTTATTGCATTTCTACCAGCAGACACATGGTTTAAGCTAGATTTCCCTTATGCTCCATTCGTTGTTGTGCCTCTATAAGTCTTCTAATATTTCTCTATTACAAAATCAAGGAATGTCTGGGGATATTTTTTCCCTAAAGCACTGTGTGAAAATGACAATGTGGGAGGACAATGTTATGTGGAGCTTTATTTTCACTGTGAGCTAATGTGCACTGATTATATACAGCTTGCCAAGGAATTCTAGTCAAGCTGGGTGTTGTTATTATTAACATTATTATTGGTTGTTATTTATTTTTTCACAGTTCTGAGCAAAATTATCTGACAGGGACACGAAACAAAGCCACTGGAAAGGTTTTTTAGAGGTTAGGTAACCAAACAAATGTAGACATTTTTAAACAGGACAATTGATTGTAGCAGAAAAGATAACCTGCAGAAGGAAATTTGTTTTTGTATATTTCTGACATTACTGTTTTTCAGGTGAACAGTACGTCTACATGTTGATAAAAAGAAACAGAACACCATTAACTGTTATTAAAATCAATAATATCATTTCAAGTGATAACAGGTGTTAGGAAATGTGGCTTAACAGCTCATTTCTTCACTCAACATGGAAAGAGCATGCAAATCCATTTTTTTCCATTTATGCAGCGTAATATTCTGCACTGTAACTGTTGAAAGGAAGATGAACTGCTGGCAAAAGTACAGATCCAAGAATTTAAATTTGAGATTATATGAAGGCAATTCAAAGCAGATAATTTCCCCTTTTCATTCCTTCAACTGAAGGGAGTGCTTGGTGAAGATAGCAGTAGACAGAGAATATTTCAGAGCTTAATCACATTTCTGGTTGACAAGCTGCCTTCTCCATCAAATCCCACTCACTGCTCAATAACTAAGGAATTGAATGGAAATTCGCGGGCTCCCTTTTCTCCATCGAGGGCTGATTTAACACATTACAGCTGAATAGATTTCTGGGTCTTTTTAAGTCTTTGCTTACCTCCAAGTTAAAAATGTGGACTCATTGGAGCTAGTTAAGAAGAGCTTCACACACCGGTCCTACTGTTAATACCTGTCAGAAATCATTCCAGAGCGACAGCAGCAGAAAACAGGGATTAGTGGGCTTAATGCCCTGTCTTAAAAAAGAAAAAAATCAAATTTCCTCCTTAAAAATGCTACACAAACTAGAGTCGGATTAAGTTTCTCTGAAAAGTCTGTCAGCAGAGGATTAGCAAAACACAGCTTCAGTAGAAAATTCTTTAAAAAAGCTATACAAATATAATAACATATTGGAGGCAAAGTGAATGTAATATGTGTGTGTAGATGTACCTCTATCCCCTGCAGAGGGGTAGCTGCGAGGATCTCGGAGGCCATAGTCCTCTCTCTGGGTCTCTGTAGCAGGCGCCAACTCCAAACTGACTGACTGAGTGAGATAAGGCACTCAAAATCCCCACCATTCATTTGATCTATGGCTATTGGTATTCTAAGTCCGTCCCTCATTTCCACCTTTGGAAAAGTAGAATTGTCAGGCCACTTTAATATGGTGCTCTCCCTCTCTGACATCAACCTCGGGCACAAGAAAGAGAAGAGCGACAGCGCTGCGTGGGCAGAGATGGAGGGAGAGGGGGCTTTATTAATGTGACAACGCCTAACCATTTCTTTTCCAAAGCCTTGGAATGTCACTAAGTGATATGTGTGCTTTATACCGAGGACGTGTTTGTCACATTATGGACCACAGGAAGAGTAGTTGTTGCCAGGGTAACAACTAATCTGAGGGGATCTCACTTAACAAAAACAAAATAAAACATCATATTTTGCATCAGACTAAGCTTTGCAGAGTGTAATATAAATTGTACCAATGAAGAGTGGTTTTACCACAAATACACAAAACAACCCATAGAGATCATTCAGATTAAAGCAGTTTGTTAGAGTGCTAATTTACAAAGTCCTTGAGAATGATAGTTGTCGTTGCTTATGGACGAAGAAGGAGAGCAAAGGGAAATAATCAAATGCCAAGGTACCAAGTGACATAACTGATGCAGGCCTAAATGCATTTGGCTTTAGAAATTAATTCCCTGCAAGATGTCTTGTTTAATAATATTTGTGGCGCATTGACACCGACTTATCAACAACAAAGAAAAGTGGGACTGAGGGAGCTGGAGTGGAAAAGTGTGTTTGACAAGGTACAAATGCTCCAGTTAGACTGAGACTGAGCAAGATGTGATCAACAGTATCTGTGACTATCAGTTATGCTATTTATTCTGTCATGCACATAAAAGTGCCCAGCCCACATGGACCTGTAACACACCAGCCATCCAGCTGCTGTGGTGAAACATTTGTCAGACAAGAAACAGAGATCTCTGTCTGCTGTCCCAGGTTCAATTA
This sequence comes from Etheostoma cragini, assembly GCF_013103735.1. Lineage (NCBI taxonomy): Eukaryota > Metazoa > Chordata > Actinopteri > Perciformes > Percidae > Etheostoma > Etheostoma cragini. The sequence goes on along the minus strand of NC_048407.1, from coordinate 10,974,885 downwards.
AAAAATCACAATCACAATCAAAGTCACAAACCATAAGTTCCCTTCCTGAGATGATATATTGCACTATCCAGAAGAAATCATCACCACGGACATTTTACCAAAAGGTGTAGGTGTCATAATCATCATCATCATCATCATCATCATCATCATCATCATCATCATCATCAGTATCTGCAGCTTTGGCTCTTCATTTGTCTCTTTATATTACCAGCACCTGTTGTTCTGTGTCTTGTCTCCCTTGTCTGGGCAGGTGAGAGAGGCTGGGCGTGGTTCCCTCCTCCTCCTGCTGCAGTATATAACCCGAGCCCTTCCCCAGTTTCCAGATTGTGCATCCTCAATTCCTCACCTTGATTCCTCTCCTCGCGTCTTAGGAGGGTCTGGGTGGTCCACATGGCATCCCAGGATGGGAGAAAAACATGCTCTGGTTTATTGGTATTTCTTTTAACCTATCACAAGCCTCTCGGGCGGTACTAAGCGCTGGGCAGAGCCACTGCTGCAAAATGGGAAATGGAAAATGTATGTTTAAAGTTTGTTAAAGTTTGTTAAGTTAAAGGTTGTTTAAATTGTGTAACAGTAACTCAGATTGGACAGATTGTCTGGATTTACCCTGCAGAGATCTGAGGAGCAGTTAAACATAATCCTTATAAATCCACTGGAGTTTAACGTTCCAACACAAAGAAAGCGGAATGTAATGGACATCCGTCCAAAAAAGCGTCATCCAGCGGAATTTCCGGCGTCTGACAGACCTCAGTGGTAACTACTTGGCTGACTGGCATTTGTATCCTGTATGTTTTAAATTTTGCTCACTGCCTTTTTTCCTGTTTTGACTGACCTTTTGTTCTTTCGTTCCTTTTAGCCGTGCCAATGCTCGTCCGCTCATCTGCCACTCTCAGCCTCATCTTTCTTCTGTCTTTTGTCCCTTCATTACCCATGGACACCGGCTCCCAGCCTCCACACCCTGTTCACCATTTTTTCACATTTTTGCATATTTGACTTGTATTTTTCTTTTCTTTACATTGATTGTTGAACTCCTCTCTGTGTCTGCACTTTGTGTTCCGTTCTGGTTTTGAGCATGTGGTTATAGCATTATATAATAAGGGAGATGTATAAACCTGTCTTTGTCTAAGTGAGTTCTAAACAAGCTTCAGTTGAATCTCTCAACATTTCTGTGGGTCAGCAAAAGCAACAGATTAGTTTGCATGTAACAACAGCATTTTGGCACTTGATGCCCTCCTCAGAGGAACTGGCTGAGTCACAGACGCTCAGATTAAGATTCCTAACAGAGATGAGTCCGTCTGTCCGACATTTGATTGATCTGAGTGTCCAGAGTGCGCCGTGAGCAGAGCTTCTTTTATCTTTTACTTTATCGGCTCTCTCAGGTTTATAAAAGATTCATGTGATGTGACTTCCAGTGTTTTTAAATTGACTTTAAAAAGTAGAGCATTGCAAAGAGACACAGAAAGCAAACAGTGGTGTGTTGATTTTATAAATATTTTCTGGGCGCCCAAAGAAAGTTCTGTTTAACCAGATAACAGAGTGAAAGCTGGGCGATGAGTAAGGAAAACACGCTCTTTAAACCAAAGTATCCAAAAAGCAATCTCAGTTTAAAAAAAAGGAATCTACCCCCACACCTTCTGTTCTTACTTAAAATGAGTGCAAACAAACACACGAGTTGTGAAGTTGACTGTCTTTCTAGCATCTCCATCCAGATTAAGAGTTGTATTCATACGTTCCACTTTGAAATTCAATGTGGCAATATATTTTATCAAGAATAAATGCTTTAATGGTATAATGATACACATGTTAATAGAAAGCAGCTCACAAAGGTAATACTTGATATACAGTCATCAATAGCAAGGCTCAATTCAACAACATTAATGGGACGTACCTGTCCACCCAGCAAACACGAATATGATTTCTAGCTTTTGTTTAACAGGTGAAAACAGTTTATTACTCTAATATTTCTGGCAATTATCACAGAGCGGCTCATTTTTAAAGAGGTAATAGAACTGCTGAAGCAGGCAGTTTTTCCTGACGGCCGAATGAAAGCTCAGCTTTTTCAGTTTTAAATCCATCACTGAGCTCAAGCATACACATTTTAGCACTTTTTACTGGGTGCATATATTGTATCATCCAGTTTTACCGAAAGGAAACCTGTCATGATTTGTTTTAAGAGCTAATCTGGTGTCAGCATAGACAATTTGTGTTGTAGGCCTCAGCACTAAAATACAAAATCATCTGAGAAACTGAATTCAGGGGGGATTTTGCACGTTAAAAAAGCTACAGTTCTTCTTATAATCTCAAGGTGATACTTCGTGATTGAGGTTGGTTGGTAGGGGGATAACTACAACCCATGGCTCATTGTCACCCTCCCTCACAAACCAGTCGATACCCAGTATCACAAACCAGTCGATACCCACCGGTGACCATGGACGACACACACGGCTACTTGTCATGTGTATGCATAAAGCCATTTCCTCTAGTGGTATTTGTTTGCAGCAGAAGGGGAAGGGTAGCTGCTCATGGATGAGCTTTTGGTTCCCAGTGACCTCCACCATTTTTACACATTTTCTGTTTGCCGGAGGTTAGGTGGTTAGAAAGAAGTGAACATACTTACCATACATCTGTAGCCCGCTCCTTATCTCTGCGTAAGAATACTAACGCAACTTGCATAACACACCCGAATCCCAGAAAGAACTGCTGGGCTTCTTTGTGGAGCAACGTTAAGGTATGCGGAGAAAGTGTGCCATAAAACAAACGATATCTCTGGTTCTGCTGCATTGATTTTCATCATTGGTCTATAGTGGAACAATGCTACATCGACTGAGTACTCTTTTAATACTTCTATTAAACAAATCATTTGATATTTTGGGAAATATACTTTTTTTGCTTCTCTCATTATTTTATTTTTTGCCAAAAGGTAGATCCTACCACTCTAATATTTTCCTCTTAGCTTAACATAGAGATTGGAAAGCAAGGGGTAAACTGCTACCCTGAATCTGTCCAACGGCAACACAATCTCTAAAGCTTACAAATTGGCATTTATCTCGTTTGTTTAATTTTTTTCATGATAGGCTAAGACAACCGGTTGCCGGGTCTAGAGACTTTTTCAATGGACAAAGACAAGAGTGGCTTTGGTTTCACACATGAAACAAGCAAACAATGAGTCAATATCTGCTTATTGCTCACATTTGTTTGTTCAGGGCTAAAAACAATAAATAAGGTTGATTAATTTTTTTTTCTGCCAGGGGCAGCAATTCTCCAGCAGTGAGAAAACAATAAGTGCTCACAGATTTCTCAAGCAACAGCTGCCTGTGCCTTTACCTCCTACATGCGAGAAGTCAAAAGACAGCAAGAGGTAAAGATCATACACTGGGAGAGAATGGGAGAGTAGAGCTCTACTGTGTAGACAAATCAGCACTGCCATTGGTACAGCTTTGTAGACACAGAAAAAAAGAATGTAAATAGAAATGGCTTCAGGACAGAATAAGCTTTTCAGACGGCTGACAATGAAATCTACTGTTCCTATAGTGTTCATCTTCAGTGCACTGCTTTCTATGAGGAGCTGCTTAGGCCAAAATTGAATACTTGACTTTTACATTATGCACCAGTATAAAGCACTTGCACATACAGTACATGCACATGCATTTACATATGAACATAGTGTACATAGATACACATGCATGCAAGCAGATAAATGCATACATACTCACACTCAAATCAGACGTCACCTCACAGACAAGGGACATCTCATCCAGTACTTCATTTCTAGAAACTAGATTTCCTTTGTTTAACCGAGTCATGGCCACAGCCCAACGACTTTTCTCAACTCAACAACTCCACTCCTAGTGGGTTTGTCTACATCTGTCTGGCTCCAGCTGTGGAGGAATAATCTACCGCGAGAAAGAGAAAGCCTCGCCGGTGAAATGACTTTGCTCCTTTTCTCACTAAACATAATACTGCCAGGCAATTTCAATTTACACATGGACAAATTCAATCTGCCTCTCACCAAAGACTTCACCTCCTGCTTAGACAGTTTTGGATGTCAGCAACATTCCACTTTTCCCACACACTCCAAAGGACATATTCTTGACTTAATCTGCTGCTCCGGTGTCACCCCTTCTGACCTTAGAACGGATGAACTCATTGACCACTTTCTCCTCTCATTTACAGTGAAACTCAATCTCTCCTTCTCAAAAATACCAAGCCTTAATTCATTTTGGAATATAAAAAATGTCAACCCCGCCACTCTCACATCAAGTATCCACTCCTCCGGCCTTCCCGACACTCACAATCTCTCCACCCCGGATGATCTTGTCTCTCAATACAACACTGGACTCCATAATATCCTCAATTCTCACTGTTAACAAACAGATCTGTTTCTTTTCCCGTCTCCACCCCTTGGTTCACCCCCGATCTTTGTCTCATGAAAGCCAAAGGTCGGCAACTTCAACGTCTCCATAGAAAAACTGTACAATGTACAATGTACAATAACCACATCTTACGTTACAAGGACTCCATTGCCAGCACCAAAACCCACTACTACTCCAGAATAATCACTGCCAACAAAGAAAACTCCAAGTCACTGTTTTCCCTACTTAACAATATCACCCAACCCCAGGCTTTTCTTCCCCCTCTCTTGTATACTACCTCCTTCTGCAACTCGGTTACGTCCTTTTTCACAGAAAAAATCAAGAACATCCACCAGCATCTTGGATCAATCACTCACCTCAGCATCTCAGATGACTTTCACCCATCCACACACTCATTCTCCTCCTTCTAATTCCCTGCTATCTCAGAAATCACAGAACTCACCAGGAAATCCAAGCAATCTACTTTTAGACTAACCCCTTCCCCACACAACTTGTCAAAGCTTGCCTTACTTCTCTGGTCCCCCTCATCTTTCCTGTCATCCACTCCTCTCTCACCACTGGAACTGTCCCTACATCCTTCAAAACTGCTGCCATCACCCCTATTTTGAAAAAAACTGGTGCCGACCCATCAAACTTGAACAACTTCTGTCCTATATCGAATCTACCCTTCAACTCCAAGATTCTTGAAATAACAGTTGCCTCTCAACTCCATTCTCACCTATCCCACAATAACCTGTATGAACAGTACCAGTCCGGTTTCCGCCCCCTCCATAGCACTGAAACAGCACTCGTCAACATCCCCAACGACCTCCTCATGGCAGCTGATTCTGGACTCCTCACCATCCTCATGCTCCTTGACCTGAGTGCAACCTTTGACACCCTCTGTCAGACTACCCTCTTCAAAAGGCTATCTTCCATCAGACTGGTCAGAATGGTTCACATCTTACCTCTCTGGCCGCACCCAGTTCTTTCAACTTAAGTCTTGTAAATGCATTCCCTTCTTTGTTACTTCAGGTGTGCCCCAGGGCTCTGTCCTGGGGCCCCTATTCTTCATAATTTCTCTGCTTCCCCTTGGCAATATCTTCCGCAAATCTCCAAAATAAAAACCTGGCTCACCCAAATAGTCCTCAAATTAAACCAAGGTTCTCCTTATTGGTACCAAATCCACTCTATCCAAAACAGACAGTATTTCTCTCACTATTGAAAACTGCTCCGTGTCACCCTCCCCCAAGGTTAAGAGTCTAGGTGTCATCCTTGACACCACACTACCCATATCAATAACATTACCCGGTCTGCCTACTTCCACCTACGAAACATCAATCCCCTCCGCCCCTCCCTTACCCCCCACACTTCTAGATTCACGTCTGGATTACTGTGACTCTCTCCTCTTCGGTCTCGCTCACAAATTCTTACACAAATTTCAATTGGTCTAGAATTTGGCTGCCCGCATCATAACTTGAACCCCTTCCCTCCACCACATCACTCCGTTCCTCCAACAGCTGCACTGACTCCTGGTCCAGTTCCATATACAATTCAAAGTCCTCCTGTTTCCATTCAAGGCCATCCACAATCTCGCTCCCCCATTTTGTCTGATCTCATCCAGCGTCCCACTCCCTCTTGCTCCCTCAGATCCTTTCTCTGTCCCCTCCGCCAGTCTCACAACAATGGGGGGCAGAGGATTCAGCCGCTCTGCTCCCCGTCTCTGGAACTAATTACCACCCCAACTCAGAAACAGTGATTCATTCCCCCATTTCAAGTATCTGTTTAAAACTGCCTATTCCACTTGAATGTCTATTGTTCTGCCTTTTTGTGTTGTTTTTGTTGTAAAGTATTTTTTTTGCTGTTTTTAATGTATGAATACCCTGTCCAGCGTCCTTGAGTGCCTTCAAATAAAATGTATTATTATGTACTCACAAACATTCTCACGTCAAGCATGCACACATGTGTATGCATGTATATCCTGTATGTGCATGCATTCATAAATACAGTATGTAGATGTATGTATGTATGTATGAATGTATGTATGTATATGCATGAGAGTATGCATATACATATGGAGTATGTGCAAGTGGTTTATTAAGGTCTATATGCATGTGCAAGTTGAGTATTCAATTTTAGCCTAGGCAGCTTAGCTTTCTCATGATGCAAATATAACCAATTGCAGTTGTTTACTGTTAAATTTTTGAAAGTGGGATTTTTCTTTTAAGATGACAATTGCCACAGATAGCAGTAAAAACAGCTTGAAAGCAAAGCACTGCCTGCTAAAAAGAAAGCAACACGTCAAATTTACTGGGGTATCTCCCCATTAAAAGGTCTGGTGTGAAATTGCATAGCAATATAGGAGAGATAAAAACTGTGCTCTGTCAATCCTAAACTGTAAAGGTTTAACCAATATGCATTGTCTCATAATCTCCTAAAATATGCCTTACCTTGTAAAACAAAGTCAGCAGACTATTTTCCTATGAGAGAACTGATGAGTACAAGTGAAAAAGGAGAGCAACTCTATGAAGCTTCTTATAGTCAACTATGCAAATGAGTTTCAGACTTTAAAAACATTAACACAGGGAGACATTGTGAATATTACAACAGTTATTATTACCAGATATATTACAGTTTCATTTATCGCCACAGCTTCTCACTTTTACTGGAGTCGTTTTTGGCATTAGCTAAACTGAAACTTTTCTCCCTCAGGAGACTGAGGACATGGTGCTTCTTTCTGAGAGGAAATGGTGCCTACATAAATGTCAATCATGTTACTATGGCTGCTGTTGCTGTGGCAAGACCTTGACAAGGAAATAAGAGCTTGTGAAGGTCATTATAGTGGAGGACAATGACTAAAAATAAGCTATGCTAGTTTAAGATGATTTTTATTAATTAGTTTATTGAGATAGTTTGCATTAAGGTTGGCTGCATGAAGGACACTGAAGGACAATGAATTGATGTATCACTTTGATTGGCAGTGTTCTGTTGTCTTACTGTTGATGCAGACATACAGTATGAGTGGATCAAATCACACAGAAGACACTGCCCCTATGCTCTTACTTTACATTAAACTGTATTTAATCCAGTAACAATGTGGTTTACTGTTAACGCTAAAAGTCGGCAACGTGACACTGGTGACAGCGGGTTTTTGAACTGCAGGTGTAATGTTCACCCTCTCAGTTAGTGTTAGCATGTTAATATGCTCTAAATAAATTAGTTTTGCAGGTATTTGGTCAAAACCAAAATGATAAACATTATAAAAACTATTACCTGATGGTGACACTAGAGTTATAACAATTCCTCCTTGTCCAGAGGATCACCAGAGTCAGTAGATGCATCATCTGAGAGTCACCCACACCTAAACCACGCCCGTGACTAATAGTAGCTCCTTACAGGACGCTGATTGGCTAGACACCAACCCATTACTTGACAAGATGGATTTGAGTGTGATCTTGTTTGCGGGAATCCAGCTGCTGTGCAAGGTAAACCTACTGCTGGAGCTAAATGAAGACTCAGAGGATCACCAACGTCATTAGGACTCCTCCTCTCAGCACCATGGAATACACGTACCAAATTTCATGACAGGCCATGCAATAGTTGTCGAAAGTCCCATGGCATGAAAATTTCACTTTATGAGGTTTTTAACATTAATATGAGTTCCCACAGCCTGCCTATGGTCCCCCGGTGGCTAGAAATGGCTATAGGTGTAAACCGAGCCCGGGGTATCCTGCTCTGCCTTTGAGAAAATGAAAGCTCAAATGGGCCAAGCTGGAATCTGCCCCTTATGATGTCACAAGGGAAAAGGTTACCTCTCCTTTCTCTGCTTTGCCGGCCCAGATTATTTGGCCTGCCCATGAGAAAGAGAGAGACATAATGGCTTGCAAATGAGCAAAGCATGGCAGTTGGTCAA
>NC_048407.1:10957206-10966610 GCF_013103735.1 Etheostoma cragini | reverse complement strand
CCCCCCCCCCCCCCCTCCCTCTCTCCTCCTCAATAGCATTTAAAGCTACAGACACAGAAATAGCACATACTAAGATAAGTTCATTGTGGTCCTGGCTCTAGTGGCTAGTTATTTTCGTATTATTATCTAGTTATTCTGCACCAATGCTCTGCCTGCACCAATTGTGGAAAAGAGAATTCAGTAACAGTATTAGGAAACCACCAAGGCCTTCATAAAAGCCTCCAAAAAGCAGCACGTTACAAGACCTTCAAGACATTCCACTAAAAATCTGAAGTTGTCAATCAAGGAAAGGGAAAGAAATCAATGGGCTGCAGCTGTCTTTCTGTAAGAAATTTCATGGCAATCCATCAAATAATTGTTGAGACATTTCAGTCTGGACCAAAGAGGTGTACTGACTGATCAACTGACATTGCCATTCATAGAGCCTCTGCGTTACATTACAATATCTACATATCTGCAGAAACCACCTACTCCATGAAAACATAATTCCAGCATACTGTACAGATTGTCAGATTGGTGTCAAATGCTCCTCCACTTTATTATGAACATGAGGACACTGCTGCAGATTAGCACTGCAAATATGTAATTATACATCATCCACCGTGATGAAATAGGATTAGGCACAAGCAGGGATGTTTTAAAGTAAATGTGTGTGAGAGAGATATATACATAGACAAAGAGATAGATGGTTGTGGGATGTAGTGAGAGAGTGTAAATGTGGTCTGTAGGTATGATTGTATGTGCAAAACACAGTTGACTGAAAGAATCTCAGGAAGGTGAACAAAAGCAAACAGTAGAAAGCTAAGAGGTAGGAGTGTCTTTGAAAAGGATGCAGCAGAACATGAACAGAAAGAATCTTGTTATGCGAACTAGAGCTCACATTGATAACAAAAAGAAATCTCATCCTACAGCAGATGAAACACAAGCACGGAAGAGCAAGATCAATCCCGTCTTTTTAAAGACGTCAGAATATTACTTTTCACGTAGTTTGTTTTGAAATTTGAATGCCGGTGGTCTAGAAGGTGCCGGGAAGGAACAGAAGAGCAGAGAGTCTGCACAGTAACATCTGACTGCTCTAGTTGAGCAGAATGGAGAGGCCTCATTAAATTTTAATTGCACTGCGATGCTGAGTGCATTGCCATCTACATCAAGATGCATGTGACCATCTTTTTTCTCTTATTACTTCTACCAAATGAGAGTCTGTACAATCTCATCTGCCCTCTTGTCAGCTTTGCAGCCTTGTGATTAAATAAAAAGGATGCTGGAGAAAACACGGTCTCAGTTCATTTTCACCATTTGGAGTTTTAAAAATGATAAACAGAAAAACACTCTAAGCTACTTAGTGTCCCACAATTGTAATGTGCATTTACGGATGGGCCTGTGAGTATTTATTTGGCATGGAAGCTGTTGCACATGTGTTAGACATAAGACTATCTGTGCATAGCATTGCAGTAAATTACAAAAACAAACAAATAGGAGAACAGTCTGCTGGAGACAAGAAAAGAAGTCTTTGTAGCTACATAAATATGTGAAACACTACACCCAAGATCCTTACAAACGAGTTTCCTTTTAACTGCCTTATAAGAATTTCAATATGCACAATTTACCACTATAAGTGTACATACACAATAAACACAATGATGCCCTAACAAGAAATATCACACTCCAGCATCAAGAATAAAACCTGACACACACTGTATTCACAGCAGAAAGCAGCCTGTTCAGTATGCATGATGGAGGAGATTAGTGTGTGTTTATTGCCTTCCTGTCCGCCATGAGTGTTCCATTACAAGGTATTGTCTCCAAACTGCCAGAATCAATTAATATGAATAATGAATGCTGACTGACTCTGAGTGCTCATTTTGTTCCAGCTCCCATTGTTTTCACACACGCAGAGAGGATTCCTTTTTCCGTGAGGTACAAGAAGCTCATTGTTTTATGGATACAAATAAAATATTCTTCAGCAACGTAAAGGCACCTCATGTGCCCAACAAGCCTCACACCACAAACTCATGCACTCCAGTAGCTAAACATGAACTATCCTGGCTCGCAAAGAGTATCTAATTCCCTTGGAGAAGGAGGTTGATCTCATGGCACGTGTGGACTGACACCACTGAGTGAAATCAAAAGACATTGATGGTATTGCTCACCCTCACTCTACTAAGATCACACACTTTAGCAACCACAACTGGGGGAGACACACATGTTAGCCAGGTCACTCTTTACAGCTTGTTTTAACACGCTGATTTCCTGCTCCATGTACTATAAGGCCACACATGTAAAATAAGTGTATTAAATCTATTAACAACAAGGATTGAGTAAGTCTTTAAAGTAAGTTAGTTAAACTAGTTTATTACTGCAAGTGGAAAATAACCACATCCAAAGATTACCAAGAATAACAAAAAATTTAAAAGAATTAACACTTATGTACTTAAGTAATGAATGTTTACAGCCATGCTACCAGCTCTGGTAGGCTCCACTTACAGCAGTGCTTTGCGCTAAATGCTAAGAATGCTAACATGCTCACAATGACAATGCAAAAAAGGCTGTGTGATGTTTACTCTGTTAGCTTAGTGTGTTAACATACATTTACATCAAACACAAAGTACCGCTGAGGCTCATGGGGATGTCGCCAGGTATTTTTGTGATGATTGGGTGTTTGTTTTGTTTCCTGCAGTATCCTGCTGCGTCCTGCTGAACCGTGCTGCATCCCGCTGTGCTCCGCTAACTCACGCTACACCCTGTAACGCCCTGCAGTGCCCTGCTATGACATGAACTACTACGACTACCATTTATAGTCACTGTTCCATTATCTTTATTGTGACTTCTATTCACTGTTCATCACACCTCCAACTACCACCGTCATACCCCGCCCACCAAGAGCCTGGGTCTGACCAAGGTTTCTCCCTAACTAGAGTTTTTCCTCGCCACTGTCACACTAAATGCTTGCTCTTGGGGTAATTACTGGAGTTGTTGGGTCTTTATGAATTATAGAGTGTGGTCTAGACCTACTCTAACTGTAAAGTGTCTCGAGATAACTTTTGTTATGATTTGATACTATGAATACAATTGAATTGAATTTTGTATTTTTTCTGTTTCCTGTTTTATGTTGTAGTCCGTGTTTCCTCCCTTGTCTCTAGTTGTACTTCCTGTCTTGTGTTTTCCCTTGAGTGCCTGTATGTTCTGTTTCCTGTTTTATTTTGATTGTCTGTTTTTCTGTCTAGTCTTGTCTGGTTTCCCTTCCTCTCTTATGTTTTCCCGCCTGTTTGATTGTTTTTCCCCGCCCTGATGTGTTTCACCTGCTGCATCACCTGTCCCTTGTTTGCTCTTCACCTCTTGTGTTCAGTCTTTGTGCTTCTTTTGTCTTGTGTCGAATGCGGCTGTGGCTCAGTGGTAGAGCGGTTGCCTGCCAATCGGAAGGTTGGTGGTTCGATCCCCGCCCCTGCAGTCGTTGTCGAAGTGCCCTTGGGCAAGGCACTGAACCCCGAGTTGCCCCCGGTGCTGCGCATCGGAGTGTGTGAATGTTTATCTGATGAGCAGGTGGCACCTTGTACGGCAGCCCCGGCCACAGTGTATGAATGTGTGTGAATGGTGAATGTGAATTCCCTGTATATGTAAAAGCGCTTTGAGCAGTTGTTAAGACTGGAAAAGCGCTATATAAATACAGCACATTTACATTTACATTGTTGTATTTCCCTGTGTCAGCGTGCTTGAGATTTCATTTCAATTCAATTCAATTTTATTTACATAGCGCCAAATCACAACAACAGTTATCTCATTGCGCTTTTCATAAAAGCGCAGGTCCAGACTGTACTCGGTGATGTTATTTACAGAAACCCAACAATTAGAGATAATAGAGAAATAGAATTCTCTACCAGTTTCCTGACTTTTCCCGTTTTGTTGTTTTTGGACCTGCTGCTTTTGGATTTTTGTTAACAAAGACTCAAGCTCATTTGGGTCCAACCCTCTCCACCAACTTAACAATGTTGTCATGAACTAAAGTATTAGACAAATAGAAAAGTATACTCGAAGAAAGGTATAAGGTAAAGGTAGGAATTCATCTAATCTTTGACCAGCTGGTGGCACTATAGGGGAAAAGTCAGGGGATCACAAAAGTCAGTAGGCGTCATCCCACGAGGACCATGAATGTCTGCACCCAGTTGGATGTCAATCCATCCTACAGTTGTAGAGACACAGTACGTGGTGGACTGCCTGATAGAGCCATGCAGCTAGAAGTACGTGCTTAAAGTTGCCGTTCAGTCCCATCTGAACACTGGTGCTCCACCCATGAGACTGTGCACATATCAATAGAACTCTTAACCAACAAACAAGATATAACGCATGCTTGACACACTTTCTTGTGTGTGGCTGTGGCGATCATCGAAGCAGCATGGATGCATCGAGGTTGCATGTGTCCCACAGTGTCCTGAATCAGTGGAAGAGGTCATAACTATTTAACTGCAATTGGTATTAGTTGCCAGTGTCATGGTAGTTCTGTTGGAAATAATTGTTATTCAAGGCATCGATCTGTGACCCTGTGAGAGGCCTGATTTAATTTGAGCAAAAGCAAATTAAAAGTTACATGCAGTTAAGGTGTTTTGTTACACATCAACAGATTTCCCTTACTACTTCGCAATGCTCACCTTCAGAATTCTAATATATTCATTCTGTAACTGGATTTTTTGGCCAAACTTCCAAACTGCCGTAATATGCATTAAAATCATGACCGCAATTATTCACCTCAACGGTTTCCTCATTTTGAAAACACAAAGAATAATTAAATGTGCAAACACATTCACATGACTCAGACTTTTGCAGATGCAGATAAATGGTAGTTGAGAAAAATACAAATATTTTGACCTTTGACTAAAAGGGTTGATATGCAACTTTGGCCAAATTAGTAGTACTAGTACCAGTAAACATGTGAACTACACTGTTCCATTTGAATTCATTAGATGGGGTTTGTTTTTAGAGGTCAGCAGATTATAGCTAAATTGATCTATTAGCATTTCCATTATTGGATACTTTTATCTTAATGCGCAACAAACAAGTTGCTGATTTATTGAACCCAACAGCAAGCTAAACCAGGGGCTCCAAATAGTATGAGGTATATCAGGGTAAATATGAAAATGGTACAGTTGAGATTGAAAAATGGTCTTGTGCATCTGCAATGCTCTCTGCGTATTTCTACGTCCTAATGCAGCGTTTTGACTCTAGAAAGATTTCTTGTGCTTTACTTTTGAAGATTATTTTTTGGGCATTTTAGGCCTTTATTACAAAGGACAGCTTAGACTTGAAAGGGGAGAGAGAGAGGAGTAAACCTCTATTTATGTGCGCCCGCTCTACCAGGTGAGCTAACCAGGGGCCCCTTTTATGCTTAATATAGTGAATACGTCTGTCTTGACAGTGCAGCTGGCATTTTGAACCTTTAATCTAATCAAGTCTGTTCAGGTTTTGTTTGTTAATTTTTATCCAGCTTCTGGTGGGAGATGAGTTAATTATAACCGACAACTAAGTAACATTGTGAGAAAGATTGAATGCAAAATCTCCCCGTGTGTGAGCACTTAAGATGGCGGATACCACAGGCACAAAGTCCTGCCATGAGGAGAAAAGTGGAAGAGCTTGATTATTTCCACAGCAACTGTTTCTCCTTGCCGTCACGGTGCCATGATAACAATGTGTTAACCTTTAACGTTGTGGAGGTTTTGTGATCTTCTAAAATAGCTGAAGTTGTGGAAATGCTTTTAGCAGTGAAATAAAAATAGAGATTTTAGGGCCTTCATTATCTTTACACATGCTTTTACAATGAGGCTTATTGTCAGCAATTTCTATCGTAATTTAATCCACAATGTTAAAATTATCAACAACAGATAATATCCATCTCTGTATTTCCAAAAGATGGCCGACATGGCGTGATGATGCCATCTCTTCTTAACAAATATCACCCTCTAGTGGTACATGACCTCTTTTCCATGCACAATTTCTACAAGCTTTCAGTTCAGTTTTCTTCAGCTCATCCCTCATTTCTGTCACAGAAACACGTAAATCATATGTAAATGAATTACATATGATATGCACCATTACATGTACACATGTTGCCCTTTTCAAATTTTTGTTACACCAAGCTAGACTCCGTTTTCTTCGACATCACTTCATTGTCAACAAGAAGAGACATCACCCAACATCACTTAGAGCACCTTTGAGCTAAATAAGTGAAAACACCAAGGGTGTGCAGGACCTTTGAATGAAAACTAACTAAACAGAGAGTACAGTGCACAAATCCATATCCTTTTCAGGATTAGAAGTGTTATATTTTAAGGATGTAAGGGTCTCATATTCCACTTGTGTTGCTCTGCATCAAAATGGTGCATGGATGGCTCGCACAGAACGTTTTTTCATCTTTGTCTGTAAAAGGTTGCAATTATGGAATGCCTAATTGAAAAAAAAGTTTTCAGAATAAAAGTAAAATGGTGTTTTTTAAGAAGAGATGTAAACAAGGAACTTGTAATTTAACTTATAAAAAGATTCCCTCATACACACACCTGTATATGATAATGTATAATACATACACACTTGCATTTTTATCCCGAATCAGTTTTATCCACGTATACTGTACATTTAATAGCTAATAATAATAATAAGTATACATTTATTTATGTGGCACCTTTCATACAGAAAATGCACTTCAAAGGCCATACAGTATGGCATTAAAAACCAAACACTGCTGCTGCCTGCTTCTCCCTGTGCTTATCTGTGTTGTCCCTGTTTAATAAACTAGCAAATAAAAATAAATATTACATGTAACATCCACAAGGGAGACACAAGCAGCACGACCTAAACACTACAGTATCAAACATCAAACTGTGGGAATTCACAACAAATTCTAAATGTAAAGTACATTATTCATCTACATAACTTGTATGTATTGTATGCATTTCAAATATAGTGGATGTTATTGTTCCAGTGGGAAACTTGCAGTCACAAATCAGAGGGCCAATACTATGAACAGAAACTGCTGCAGATTAAAAAACACATTACTTGATAAAGAAGTGGCCAATGCCTCAGTGGGATTTGCTTGAAAGAGCCAATAAAATGATTTCCCATGCCGGCGTGTCCTGAAATACAAGTCTTAAGATTCTGTCTTAAACAAGTTGTTTTGCTAAAACTTTAAATTCAAAGTCAGACAGCCGAGAATCCTCAACACAGACCTCCTGCGTGGAAAATCAGAAGATGTTTCTCAAACAGAATCATAAAAACATGTCTCCATAAAGTTTGTATGTACAGGCGCTACTTTTAGCATCTGCGATTTCCAGTAGCAACAACTTGTGAGTTAAATACATTTGGAATTATTATTTATTATTATCATTTGGATTTGGAAGAGCCACATATTTCGAAAACAATCTTTTTTTGTGATCAATTCTTTTTTTTATATTCAGAAAACATAATGTAGAAAACATAATTTTCTCAAAATGTTACAAACAACACATAGGAACGCGTCCCAGGGCCACAAAAACACAGAGAGGAAAAGGGGAAGAGAGAGAGACACAACACATGTAGAAACAGACACACACACACAAACACACACACACACACACACACACACACACACACATACACACACACAGACAGACAGGCAGACACAAGACAAGGGACCAATCACACACACAAACAAAAGAAAAGGTTACAGCATTGACCTTGAGGACTCAAGCAATGCTGTGCCAAGCACTGAGAGAGAGCACTCCCAGAACAAATGAAGAAATGTACCTTGAGCTTCAACTGGGCAGAAAGTGCATAAAGGGATGTTAATTATTTTCTCATGATGCATTTTCACGGGGGTGAGATATGTCGTATGTGTGAAATTGTAGTGAATCTGCTAATAATCTGGATTGCGAGATACTTCTGGAATGTTAAACCATACATCATACCCAGTCATGATTGACACTCAGGCTCAGGCAATCACACACCCAGACCCTCTCAATAAGAAGGGCAGAGCAGCCAGATATCACCATGAACTGATAAAGACTGGATACCATGCCACAGTTTTTAGGCTGCACAGTAAATAACTTGCAAACAGGATGGATGGGCCAAGGCCTCTGCCAAGGGACACCGTGGGCCTTGACTGCCGACCTTTACTGAAGGTAAAAGAAAAAAGAGGAACAAGGCCGACCGAATGCATTTTGTAAGTAAGAGAAGGGTAACAAGCCGACCTCACCAAAATGTCTTTTAGACAATGAACTCCCTTCGTTCCCACTGAGGAGCTGTTATCAGCCTCCCACCAACCAGGTGTGCTTTGGTATTGAATAATGGGTAAAACGTGTGCCAGTTACCAGCTATATGGCAGTGTGTTTAAGCTCATCTCCAAGTTTTGATAAGATGATGGGGCCAAAGCGTAGCTGGCACTGTTTTTTGAAATATTGTCAAAGAGAACGTCATGGAGTGACCAAGGCTCTGTCATAGCACTTTCTAAGTTACGCCAGCAGACAGACACATCTGGGCCAAACCAAGTGAGAAGGGGTCTTAACACAAAGGACCAGAAATATTGTTTAAAGTTGGGAAGCCTAAGGCCACCATGTTCTCTCCTCTTCTGTACTGTGGACATCTTAAGTCCGCGGCCGCTTGCCTTTCCAGATAAATTTAGATGTAATTTACGCCAGTAGCCAGCAGGAGGAGAGAGAGGCAGCATAGAGCTCACAAAATTGATCCTGGATATTTCACACACAATCTTAAAACGCATAAACCATTTACAAAATGATTTCCCAGATGCAGTTCCTGACACAATAAAACACCAGTGGTAACAATTCTGTGTTTTTTGTTTTGTTTTGTTTTTTTAATCTGGGGACGTGTACAAACTCCAGCCAGAAAACTCTCCGGCTCTCTGCAAAGTGAAAGCAGTAACTGATCTCGAGGGCTGTCCCTCAGACATGTGGTTCAAACCCTCTCCTCCTGAACTCCATGCCAAGAAACAATCCCCATATACGTCTGTTTTTTCTTTAAGGTGTACACGAGCACCAGGGATTGTTCAACACTGGGATGAACAGATCATTCCTCTCTTCATACACAAACCAGCTGCTGCTTCACATCATCTGATCCTGGAGGATAATACTAGTACTTTAATTAAATGTATATCTTAAAATGTTTGTTAGTTCAGGATGTTAGTTAGTACTGAACTCTTAATCATAAAATGACTAAAAATGTCTAATAAATGTAGAGGAGTCAAAAATACAATATTTCCCTTTGAATTGTAATGTATACATACTGAACACTAGATACTGACTGTTTTTTTCCCCCAATACAGTAAAACATCTTTTAGAGTGTTTTTTTATTGTTGCCGGTGTAACACCAAATTCTGTGACCACCGTATCTTGTGACTGTAGGGGGCGCTGTTGCCACTGTGCAGGTTGAGC